>NW_024403093.1:0-25005 GCF_007990345.1 Gossypium hirsutum | reverse complement strand
ACATTGGAGTTGAAAACCCACGTTCCGTTTTAGTGTTTTTAAAAAACCATATTTTGTTGAGTTAACAAAGTGTATGAAAGCTAGGCACTAAGTAGGTATCCGAGAGGAGGTGAGCCATGAAGGCTGCGTAAGTACCAAGCTCTTTGATTGGATCCAATCCTAGACATGCCCACAACCATAACCACACTTTGTTATACCGAGTTTAAATTTGTTTAAGTGGACGTCTTTAATAAATCGATTAATCATAGTGTTGAGATATTTTGAAAACAAGTATCGTTTTGCAAACATGTCCTAAGTCTAGCCCATTTGAATAATTATCAACCAGGTTTGAAGTTATTAAAAATAAACTAATCCCGAAAAGAAATAAAAGAAAAGTTAAAATTAGCCTGATTACAACCCAAAAATAAATAATAATTAAAGGAAATTAAATGAAAACCAACGCTTATTTAAAAGCCCAAAGACGATCACCGTGGCCACTCTGAATCACCTCCGGCCCAAGTCCCCACATCAAGGCTCACCTACAAGGTTAAGGAAAGGGGGTGAGTTTGGAAACTCAGTGTGCAACAAGCCCCTTCCAGAGCCCAGAACAATAACAGCCTGTTGGGCCTAAGCCCAAATCCAATCTCAAACATGTACTGGGCCATAGCCCTTTTCATATTTCATATTTCATAACACTGGGCCGAAGCCATTTTAAATTTCATATTACTGGGCCGAAGCCTTTACTGTAAACGGTATGGCCCATAGGCCCATTTCAATATTACATGTAATGTCAAATGAAAGAATGCAAGCCCAATTGGGGAGACTACTCAACCCACCATCCGCTACTCTCCACCCGTACCAACCAACACACCATGTGGGGATTAACTCGACCCACCCCGCCATAACTCTCCACTGGCAGCATAGCTACTTTATCATATAACTGGAGGCCTAGCCTCTTTTAATAACTGGGGCAAAAGCCCTTTTTATAACTGGGGCATAAGCCCTTCATCATAACTGGGGCATAAGCCCTTTATCATAACTGGGGCATAAGCCCTTTAATAACTGGGGCATAAGCGCTTTAATAACTGGGGCATAAGCCCTTTTGCACTTCCTCCATCCATATAAAAACCCAACCCAATGCATTTATGAACATCTCATGTGTATATCATACATATCATGTGCATATCATACATGTCATGCGCATATCATACATATCATGTTTATCAAAATCCTATGCATTAAGTTCATATATAAACCCTAGGGGTATAATGGTCATTTTTACCTAGAGGCAAAATGGTCATTTTCATGTTATAAGGGTAGTCTTGTAATTTTACCAAAAATTAGGGTTTCAATGTTCATTATCGATTACTAACAATTCATGGGTGCAAACAGTGATTCTGGCCCATTTTTAGTGAAATCGAGTTATTGGGCCTAAAACCCCTAATGAGCACTACTTAGCCGATTTTGTCATCTAGGCCCATTTAGCCTATATCCATAATAGCATTAACAGTCTTAACACGTAATTTAACAGATTTCTGTTTTCTACCAATTTTACTCAAATGGGACCGAAAGCCTATTGGGCCCTATTTCAGCCCCTCGAGGCCCAACTTACCGTAAATGCCAAAAACACGTCCTTACCGTTTCCATTGTTCCCGATCATCATCTCATCGATTCTAACTAACTAGTGACCGTTCGCTTGCTCACAAGTCCTCGAAATGCCAAAATTTCGGCATTTCGACTTTTCGGCATTTATCGCTTTAAGCTATGAAAAAGGGTTCGTTACACACCTGATTTGCGATATTCCTTGACGAGATCTCCTATGCGATTTCTCCTATAATGAACCACTTATATAATAGACCATGTTAATATTAAACGAAATCGAAAACTACCTATTATCATCACTTACACATTCGACCACCATCCACAATGGCCCTTGGGTTCATACCTTTGCCGAAGTTGATGACTAGATTTAGTCACTCCGATGATCCAAGCTTTTCACACACTCCTCGATCGGTAGCCTTTAATCCTCACTAGCACCAACAAACCAAATAACACCAAAAACCCTTTTAGCCTTAGTCGACAGAGGGGTTTTCAGCTTTTCTTAAACCACAAGATACAAATGGAAAGAAGGTTTGAATACTTACCAAGAGATCTACTCGTTGAAGAACGTTGCAAATACCTTCCTACCCCATATCTGTTGTGAATCCAACTTCAACGTGCGTAGAAAATAGATCTAAATATTAATTCCCGAATCACTAAAATATGAAGCTTTCGGCTTTTCAGCAAATATTAATCTAAGCTATTACGGGGGTTAGTACACACCTGTTACGGGTTGAAGTTGAAACGTTTCCATAATCAATCACCTACGATAACCACCACCTGTCACTCAAACTCAACTATTCCAATATCAATATATGTAAATCCTAAGCACATCAGTCATACGGAACATAAGGGCATATTCGTCATTTTACCATACAGGGGTACTACGGTCACTTTACCCTACAGGGGCTTTACGATCTTTTTACCTATTAGGGGTATTTTAGTCATTTCATCCTACAAGGGTGTTTTGGTAAATCTACAAACCAAGGGTATTTCAGTAATTTTATAAACCAATGGTATTTCTATAATTTTTAGAAAGTCAAAGGTATTTTTGTAATTTTGTAAACCAGGGGTATTTTGGTAATTTTACAAATTGAGGGTATTCCGGTAATTTTACAAACCAGTGGTATTTTGGTAATTTTAAAAACTAGGGGTATTTTGGTAATTCTATCTTACAGAGGTATTTCAGTTATTTCATAATCGAGGGTAAAACGATAATTTTTTTAAACTGAGGGTAAAATGGTAATTTTGTAAATCGAGGGTAAAACAGTAATTCTGTAAATTGAGGGTAAAATGGTAATTCTATAAATCGAGGGTAAAATAGTAATTTTGTAAATCGATGGTGAAACGGTAATTCTATAAATCGAGGGTAAAATGGTAATTCTACAAATCGAGGGCATTTCAGTAATTTGGTAAACTAAAGGATTCAAAACAGGGATAACAATACGAATGGGCCTAAAGCTTATTCTCGGCCCAAATGCGCCCACACGCTTGTGTGGCCCTTTTAGCCCAAATCTAGCCACAAATATGAGATTCACCTAGCCTAGCCAATATTTACTATCCAATCAAACAACTTATCCAATTAGGCCCGTAGGCCCATTAGGCCCACTGACCCCTTTCGGCCCAGCGCGGCCTGAAGTAGCCATTTCTACAGCTAGAGTAGTGAGAAATACACACCTGATAGGAGACTGGAGTTAATCCACACTCCGAGCACTCTTAGCTGACGCCCAACCCAAACGAGCACGCCATACAGCGAAAGGGATCAGCCAAGAAAGGTACATTTACTCTCCTCATGGTTCCCTCTATTTAAAGCCAGCTTCACAACCACTCTTATATTAGCTTCCTGATGTGGGATCCCTCCAACATTAGAGTTTAAATTCAACACCAACTCTTGCCGCCCCCTGTTAGCAAAATAAATGCTCTTTTCTTGCCATGGGATTCGAACCTATGCCTCCCCTTAAATGCTCCACACGCTACTTGCCACTAAGCCACAAGGCTTTTTGTGTCATATTTTATCCCCAATTAATTATAAGGTCTAAAGGCCAAAGTCTAGGTTCCCTTTAAAAATCCAAAATAAATTGCAAGAGCCAAGGCTTGAACCCAGGCTCCCATACAACCTTAATGACGCCACAACCACTAGACTACAAGCTTCCTTGTGTCATTTATTTAACACAATAATTTAAAAACTCTCATCCAAGCATCCAGGTTTTTTCACTTAATACCAAAATTTTTGCTAAAGCCCAAGTTTGAACCCAAGATTTCTCTAACACTTCTCAAAGCCATTAACCACTAAAGCAAACATTTAATTGTGTCATTTCATTGCACAATTAAATACCTATATAAAACCTCCTTACGGACCCACACTCAAGGCCCAATACTTCTAGGCCCAAATTCGGGGTGTTACAATTCTACCCCCTTAAAGAAATTTCGTCCTCGAAATTTTGCACTCTGAAACTACACCACCACATTTCCGCTACGCACTCCGATACTAATAATACTAACATACACCTAAAACATTTATCCATCAGAGTCGATAGATTTCACATGCAAACAATTTCTACATTTCCAGAACGCACACCAAATAAATACTAAATCTAAATTCAAGCATTACAGCTTACTCTAACTAGAGAGTTCCAATATTGTGCTACTATCTATAGTAGTTTCTCAATATAGCACTTCAATCTATAACAGCAAACAGAGTTAGAGAACTTACAGATTCGGTGCCGGAGACTCGGTGTGCCACACCTCCAGTAACATCTTTTCAGGAACAAGTCAAGTTTTGTTGAGAGATTTCAAAACAAAATTTTAGAAAAACCCTTTTCAAACCCCAATTTGGGAAAAAGAAAAGAAAAAATAACAATAATTTTTTTACTACCCATACCACAGTCGAGTTTTGTAACCTGGCTCTGATACCACTAAATGTAACACCCCAAACCCGACCCAGACGTTATGGCCGAATCTGACGTACCACATTGGAGTTGAAAACCCACGTTCCGTTTTAGTGTTTTTAAAAAACCATATATTTTGTTGAGTTAACAAAGTTTATGAAAGCTAGGCACCAGGTTGGTATCCGAGAGGAGGTGAGCCATGAAGGCTGCTTAAGTACCAAGCTCTTTGATTGGATCCAATCCTAGACCTGCCCACAACCATAACCACACTTTGTTATACCGAGTTTAAATTTGTTTAAGTGGACGTCTTTGATAAATCGATTAATCATAGTGTTGAGATATTTTGAAAACAAGTATCATTTGCAAACACGTCCTAAGTCTAGCCCATTTGAATAATTATCAACCAGGTTTGAAGTTATTAAAAATAAACTAATCCCGAAAAGAAATAAAAGAAAAGTTAAAATTGCCCTTATTACAACCCAAAAATAAATAATAATTAAAGGAAATTAAATGAAAACCAACGCTTATTTAAAAGCCAAAAGACGATCACCGTGGCCACTCTGAATCCCCTCCGGCCCAAGTCCCCACATCAAGGCTCACCTGCAAGGTTAAGGAAAGGAGGGTGAGTTTGGAAACTCAGTGTGCAACAAGCCCCTTCAAGAGCCCAGAGCAATAACAGCCTGTTGGGCCTAAGCCCAAATCCAATCTCAAACATGTACTAGGCCATAGCCCTTTTCATATTTCATATTTCATAACACTGGGCCGAAGCCTTTTCAAATTTCATATTACTGGCCGAAGCCTTTACTGTAAAGGTATGCCCATAGGCCCATTTCAATATCACATGTAATGTCAAATGAAAGAATGCAAGCCCAATTGGGGAGACTACTCAACCCACCATCCGCTACTCTCCACCCGTACCAACCAACACACCATGTGGGGATTAACTCGACCCACCCCGCCATAACTCTCCACTGGCAGCATAGCTGCTTTATCATATAACTGGAGGCCTAGCCTCTTTTAATAACTGGGGCAAAAGCCCTTTTTATAACTGGGGCATAAGCCCTTTTTATAACTGGGGCATAAGCCCTTCATCATAACTGGGGCATAAGCACTTTATCATAACTGGGGCATAAGCCCTTTAATAACTGGGGCATAAGCCCTTTAATAACTAGGGCATAAGCCCTTTTGCACTTCCTCCATCCATATAAAAACCCAACCCAATGCATTTATGAACATCTCATGTGTATATCATACATATCATGTGCATATCATACATGTCATGTTTATCAAAATCCCATGCATTAAGTTCATATATAAACCCTAGGGGTATAATGGTCATTTTACCTAGGGGCAAAACGGTCATTTTCATGTTATAAGGGTAATCTTGTAATTTTACCAAAAATTAGGGTTTCCATGTTCATTAACAATTACTAACAATTCATGGGTGCAAATAGTGATTCTGGCCCATTTTTAGCGAAATCGAGTTATTAGGCCTAAAACCCCTAATGAGCCCTACTTAGCCGATTTTGTCATCTAGGCCCATTTAGCCTATATCCGTAACAGCATTAACAATCTTAACACGCAATTTAACAGATTTCCGTTTTCTACCAATTTTACCCAAATGGGCCCGAAAGCCTATTGGGCCCTATTTAGCCCCTCGAGGCCCAACTTACCGTGAACGACAAAAACACGTCCTTACAGTTTCCATTGTTCCCGATCATCATCTCATCGATTCTAACTAACTAGTGACCGTTCGCTTGCTCACAAGTCCTCGTAATGCCAGAATTTTGGCATTTCAGCTTTTCGGCATTTATCGCTTTAAGCTATGAAAAAAGGTTCGTTACACACCTGATTTCGATATTCCTTGACGAGATCTCCTATGCAATTTCTCCTATAATCAACCACTTATAGATTAGACCATGTTAATATTAAACGAAATCGAAAACTACCTATTATCATCACTTACACATTCGACCACCATCCACAATGGCCCTTGGGTTCATACCTTTCCGAAGTTGATGACTAGATTTAGTCACTCCGATGATCCAAGCTTTTCACACACTCCTCGATCGGTAGCCTTTAATCCTCACTAGCACCAACAAACCAAATAACACCAAAAACCATTTTAGCCTTAGTCGACAGAGAGGTTTTCAGCTTTTCTTAAACCACAAGATACAAATGGAAAAAGGTTCGAATACTTACCAAAAGATCTACTCGTTAAAGAACGTTCCAAATACCCTCCTACCCCATATCTGTTGTGAATCCAACTTAAACGTGCGTTGAAAATAGATCTAAATATTAATTCTCGAATCACTAAAATATGAAGCTTTCGGCTTTTCAGCAAATATTAATCTAAGCTATTACGAGGGTTAGTACACACTTGTTACGGTTTGAAGTTGAAACGTTTCCATAATCAATCACCTACGGTAACCACCACCTGTCACTCAAACTCAACTATTCCAATATCAATATATGTAAGTCCTAAGCACATCAGTCATATGGAACATAAGGGCATATTCGTCATTTTACCATACAGGGGTACTATGGTTACTTTACCCTACAGGAGCTTTACGGTCTTTTTACCTATTAGGGGTATTTTAGTCATTTCATCCTACAAGGGTGTTTTGGTAAATCTACAAACCAAGGGTATTTCAGTAATTTTGTAAACCAATGGTATTTTTATAATTTTTAGAAAGTCAAGGGTATTTTTGTAATTTTGTAAATTAGGGGTATTTTGGTAATTTTACAAATTGAGGGTATTTCGGTAATTTCACAAACCAGTGGTATTTTGGTAATTTTAGAAACTAGGGGTATTTTGATAATTCTATCTTATAGGGGTATTTCAGTAATTTCACAATCGAGGGCAAAACGGTAATTTTTTTAAACTGAGGGTAAAATGGTAATTTTGTAAATCGAGGGTAAAACAGTAATTCTGTAAATCAAGGGTAAAATGGTAATTCTATAAATCGAGGGTAAAATAGTAATTTTGTAAATCGATGGTGAAACGGTAATTTTATAAATCGAGGGTAAAATGGTAATTCTACAAATCGAGGGCATTTTAATAGTTTGGTAAAGTAAAGTATTCTAAACAGAGATAACAATACGAATGGGCCTAAAGCCTATTCTCGGCCCAAATGGGCCCACACGCTCGTGTGGCCCTTTTAGCCCAAATCTTGCCACAAATATGAGATTCACCTAGCCTAGTTCAATATTTACTATCCAATCAAACAACTTATCAAATTGGGCCCGTAGGCCCATTAGGCCCACTGACCCCTTTCGGCCCATCGCAGCCCGAAGTAGCCATCTTACAGCTAGAGTAGTGAGAAATACACACCTGATAGGAGACTGGAGTTAATCCACACTCCGAGCACTCTTAGCCGACGCCCAACCAAACAAGCACGCCATACAACGAAAGGATCAGCCAAGAAAGTACATTTACTCTCCTCATGGTTCCCTCTATTTAAAGCAGCTTCACAACCACTCTTATATTAGCTTCTGATGTGGGATCCCTCCAACATTAGAGTTTAAATTCAACACCAACTCTTGCCGCCCTCTGTTAGCAAAATAAATGCTTTGCTTGCCATGGGATTCGAACCTATGCCTCCCCTTAAATGCTCCACACGCTACTTGCCACTAAGCCACAAGGCTTTTTGTGTCATATTTTATCCCCAATTAATTATAAGGTCTAAAGGCCAAAGTCCAGGTTCCCTTTAAAAACCCAAAATAAATTGCAAGAGCTAGGCTTGAACCCAGGCTCCCATACAACCTTAATGACACCACAACCACTAGACTACAAGCTTTCTTGTGTCATTTATTTAACACAATAATTTAAAAACCCTCATCCAAGCATCCAGGTTTTTTCACTTAGTACCAAAATTTTTGCTAAAGCCCAAGTTTGAACCCAAGATTTCTCTAACACTTCTTAAAGCCATTAACCACTAAAGAAACATTTAATTGTGTCATTTATTTAACACAATAATTTAAAAACCCTCATCCAAGCATCCAGGTTTTTTCACTTAGTACCAAAATTTTTGCTAAAGCCCAAGTTTGAACCCAAGATTTCTCTAACACTTCTTAAAGCCATTAACCACTAAAGTAAACATTTAATTGTGTCATTTAATTGCACAATTAAATACCTATATAAAACCTCCTTACGGACCCACACTCAAGGCCCAATACTTCTAGGCCCAAATTCGTGGTGTTACAACAAAACATAAAGAAAACCCAAAACTCTTGAAGGGGAAATTGAGGAGAGATCTTCAGTTTTGATTATGAATCCGGCTTCTGAGATGAATCAATCGGCTTCCTTAGAGTAATTCTTTACTCTCTATTTTGTGTGTCTCCTTTCTTTCTCCTCTAGGGTATATTTATACGCTTTAGAATGCGTAAGAGCCCCCAAAATTAGCCTTTTCCGAATTGGACTCAACTTGGGCTCAGCAGGGACACGCTTATGTGCGATTATTTCAGGCCGTGTTCGAGCCTGTTAGAATGGCACGGGCGTGTGTTCCACCTATGTAAGTTGTGCTTCGATTCTGCAAAATTGACACTGCTGTGTGGGCTACCCGTGTGAGGAAGTCCAGGCCGTGTTGATTTCGTACTTTGGCCCATTTTCTCCGTTTTTGGCCCGTTTCTCGTTCCTTTCACTCTCCTATGCTCTCCTAAGTATAAAACATGAAATTAAAGCATTAGGAGCATCGAATTCACCAATTCTAATGGGAAATCATCCATAAAATGCATTTAACATGGGGTAAAAATATGTATAAATTACGGTTTATCAAATACCCCCACACTTAAGCATTTGCTTGTTCTCAAGCAAAATTTTCAACTCATAATCAAAATAAATTCTTCTCAATTTATAATTTCTATCGATAATATCTCAAAATAATCCATAGGTAATCATACATTAAAAATTCAACTACAAGAACATAAAAGTTTCAAACATTCCAAGTTGAGTGTTTAATCATGCAAACATAGGTGTCTCCCCTCATCTAAGTAATTACCATTGATTCAAAATATCACAGAGTTTCACATCCTCACTACAGATTCACTCAAATCACTCAAGGTGTTTAAGGATAATAAATGAAGCACTCAATAGTCAATAATGAAAAGTCATTACCATAGGCTTGCATGAAAATCAAATCTCTACCACTATAAATTGAGATAAAACATCAATCAAAAGGTCTTTAGAAGGTTGTAACGAGGCTTGGTTAGGGGCAGTGGTCACAGGCTGAAAGAAAGGGTTAGAATCGAGATTGAATTGAAAAATTGTCTAACTAGAAAAAGGGTTAATCATCACTTGCGTACAACAGGGCTTCTTCTCAGAATATGGAATTACTAATGTGTAAATTTTTTTTAAGAACAAATTAAATAACATAGACTAATTATTAAGAATAAGACATAGCTAAGCAATTTCTTCAACTCAAATCTCGACAAAAATAGGGATTAATTTAGGGGCTTTCAACATTAATAGGTTAAGGGTTAATATTAAGGGTAATACAAGAAATGGTTTGTTAGGCTCAAGGGGGTTTACTAGGGATTAATCGTGGAGGTAGGCTTTTCATGGCATGAGTGGGTTAATCCTAAGTGTCTTAATCATTTTGACATATCAAATCAAATGGTGTGGTCTTGACATGCATAATCAAGCAAGTTCTAGAATAACAGTTTGATATTGATGCACTCAAAGCAATAATAAAAGTGAGCATGAAAGAATTAATGATGCTCAAAAGGCTAAAAAATCTCACAAAAATTATGGCTGTTTGATGTTTAAAGCTTGTGAATTTTAACTCAAAGTAATACCTAACTTTGGGGAAACAACGTAAGATTTTAAATTCTTAAAAATCAACTTATCATGCTTGATTCTAATGTCTTAAAGTTTAAAAAATCAATGCATAAATCCCTATGTTTTAATTCAAGATATATCAATCAAAATCATAAATTAATCAAAATTTATCCTAAATATGATATGAGAGCTTTCCAAGAGAAAACGGCAGTCATTCAGGGATTTTTCTGATAATGAAATAAATACCCCCCACACTTAAGATGTTACATTGCCCTAAATGTACAAAGCTAGATATTAGAATATAAAAATAAGATAGGGAGAGAAGTGAAACTTCCTGTATGATGAGTTCCTCGAACTGGAGTTTTGGAGATAATCAGTGCGAGAATGGAGGAGGATACTTCGGCGGTGGTAGAGGTTCATTAGTCCGTAAGTCCTGCGCCAAAAGAATATTATATCTAGTGGTAGCTATGGTCGTGGTTGATCAGGACATGGCAGTCGTGGAGAACCTTTCCCAGGGGAGTTTTTAGTTCCTATGCGATGATGAGCTTAAGAGCTCTATATAACTGTGAGGAAATCAGGAACTTTTTAGAGGATATTAGGAAGAATAATTACTCATTAAGAAATAACCAAAATTGATAATTAAAAATAAAATTCTAAAATCTAATAAAAATAAAAGGTAGTTTTAATAAAAATTAAAAACATAAAATAATAAATAAATGTTTTTAATCATCTTCATCACTAGATGGTTCGCGAGGTGGGACTGGTGATGAGATGTGGAGGTGTTGAATCTGCTGTAGAGTGGCATCAATGTTGTCAAATCATTGAAAACACTACTGCTCAAACTGAGTGAGACACTCAGAGATGTCATCATATGAAGCCGCCGCATGAACTGGACGAGAGGGTGGTGTGGCTGAGTCGGTGGGTCCTCGTGCTGCGGAAGGACATCATCAGAAATGTCCTCGTAGGCCTCCTCTTCAGTAGATTTGGCGAGATGATATTGAGGAGGGTAGGTTCCTTAGCACCTTTCGATCATCCTCATGCTAAGCATGCTCGAGATGCCTTGTGGAGGCATCTGGCTAATGAGGGTTAAGGATGATTCTTGGGCCGCAGTGTCGATGAGCCCAAAGTGTAACGCCCCAAATTTTGGGCCTAGATGAATTGGGCTTTGGGCTATGGGTCTCATAAAATTTTTAAGTGAGCAAGAAAATGACAAATGACATGTTGGCTTTAAGGGTTTAAGGAATTTAAAGTGTCTAGGTATGTTGGAGAAGTTCTAGGTTCGAGTTTTATGGTAGAGGAATTTTAATTTAATTATTAAAAGAATCAGGGTTGGCAAGTAGGTGGGCTTTTAAATAAAAATAGGGGAAAATAACATCAAAAAGTCTTGTTGAGGATTGGCTATGTGATGCCACTTAGAGTGTAGGGAGGTGGCGTTAATAGCTAGCAATGAGGTCCAAGGTTCGAATCCAAGCTTAGTATTTTTAGAGTTTAATTTTGGCCTTCTAGAAGGATGGTAGTGGCATGAAGATGGATTCCAAGGGGAGTGTTCAGAAGGGAAAATTAAGGAAAAGATCAAGGGGTTATTAGCAAGAAAAACGAAGAGATGAGAAGGGAGAAGTGATGGAGCCGAATTGGGAACTGGACATAGAAAATTCAGCTATAAGGGCTATAAATAGGGGCCAAATACAGGGTTGCCAAGCTACTACCGAAATTCTTCTTCACCTTGTTGCCAGAAACCCCTTTCTCCAAAAGCCGAAAACCCTTTTATTTTCAAAATCCAAAAAGTCGAAAACCCTTTTGTTTTCTTTCTTTTCTTCCTGTCGATTTCTATTCTTCTCTACACAATTTTCTTTGTTTCACTTAGCCGATTTCTTCTTCTACTCTTCTGCTTTAATCTGTACCAAATAAATCTTGTTCACCATACTAAGTTTGAAAAGCCAAAAAGCCAAATCTCCCAAGGGCTGAATACTCTTTGACCGAATCTAGTGGAATTAGTGTCAGATCTCGGTTCTGGATTCCTACTGATTTGCTCTTCAGATTTGAGAAATACGCGTGTTTAGTGATCAAAGTGAAAGCTAATAAAGACTTGGAGTTCAGGTTTCAGCTAAGGAGATCACATCACGCTTGCTTACCAGGTGTGTACATACACTGCACATACATTATGTATCAACAAAAGCTGAAATGCCGAAAAGCCGAAAAGCCAAAATGCTGAAAAGCCGAAAGTTTAGCTATGGTAGTCTTGCGAGTGAGTGAACACTCATAAGGGGGAGACCAAATAGGTTGCCTGAGGCGCACTGGCGATTCTGTGGACTTGGGTTGTGATTTGGCAATACGGGCCAGAATAGGCTAAATGGGCCCGATGGGATATTGGGCCCATAATAGGCAAAAAATGAATATTGATGCTATGTGATAGGAATTTGTATGTGAGCATGAATATGAATGTGTCTGGGCCTAACGGGCCATATAAATGTGATTTAGGCCTAATGGGCCATATACAAGTGATTTGGGCCTAATGGGCCATATAAATATGAATGGGCTTAATGGGCCAGATACAGGTATGTAAATTTTTTTGGGGCTTTGTAAGGAGTTTTGGGCCTAGTATATAATTACTACATAAGACTTAATTAATATATTATGACCGTGAACAAGTCGTAGGGTTAAGGTGTGGCAACGGGTATATGCATGTCTAGGATTGGATATAGGGAGAGCTTGGTACTTAAGCGGTCTTAATGACCCACCCCCTCTTCTCTAGAATCCTGCCTAGTGCATAGTATTCGTTCATCTTAGCTCGCGGGACTTGTTCATGGGCCAAGGTAAGTGAATATCGTAATTAAGGGAAAATTACCAAAATGCCCCTAAGGGCGAGAAGGACTAGAATACCCCTAAGTGTTGAATGTAAGTTTTATGGATGTGACATGCATACATATGACGTTCTGCTTAGGTTGCATATGGGAACAGAGGAAGTATATGAGGATCACATGGTTGCCTGACAATCGTGGATCCACCGACGGCTTTTAAAGCCCGATATGTAAAAGAAGGTAGTTCTGAAACCGGGCTACCATTGGTTGTGGGTTGGGTGGGTCGATATTTATATCCCATATGGTGTGACGGGGATGGAGCTGGTGTGTAGCGGATGGATAATTTGGATGGGATTCCATTGCATGTTTCATGGTTTCTCTTTGAATGCTTGTTTTTCATCGAGGGTTGTACACACTGAGTTTGTGAAAACTCACCCCCTCTTTTATTTTATTTCAGGTGATGCTCAGTAGAAGGTTCGATGTTTGGAGGGACTCTGGGTGGCCGGTTAGCAAGATAATTCAGACTTGGGTTTTTTTTAAGAATTTAAGTTTTTATTTCTTTTTAAGTATGTTCAAACGAGATTGTAATAAGGTTTTCATTATGTTATTATTACTTGAATTATTATTATTATTATTATTTTCATTGTAATTATGAGAAGTTGAACATGGATTTCTTAAATTATGGTATATTTTCTACGTTTCTGCAACTAAGTTTTTTTCTTTAAATCAAATGTTTTAAACAAGGCTTTCGTAACTTTTTTTAGTTAATTAGGGTTTTTTTATTTTAAGAAGGGTTTTCAATGAAAACACGGTTTTCACTAAAACACTTCAATGTGACACGTCGAATTTGGCCATAACGTCCAGGCTGGGTTTGGGGTGTTACACGAAGTGTCGAGCCAACTGAGTAATATAGGGGCCAATGGAGATGACCCCCTTCTTATGTCATTCTGTCTGGTGCTGAATCGCGAGGGCGATGAAATAGGCAAGGTCGATGACGTGCCCGTGTGACACACACCATAAAAAGTAGGCGTCATGAGTGTTGACGACGTTGGTGCTCTCTTGCCTTCTTGTAATCGTGTGAGCCAAAATGGCGTGTAAGTACCTCAGGGATGGTGGGAGAACTGATGCCTTGGACGGCTAGGATTGTAGGAGGCAGCGCCAGGGGCCAAAGTGTGCCAGCACTTCGAGAGAGAGAAGTGTATGTGGCGAGTGAGAGCATGTAGTTCATTCTCCTCCTTGAACTCCTCTGTATATAAGCCCAGTGCAGCACCGAACTCTAGAATGCTTAGCTGGCGAATTAATCCGCCTAGGCAAAATTGGACCGTGCTGGGATCATCTTAGTTCGTCATTACGGTCTGAAGATGGAATGTTGAGCATATTTCCATCGTGAGCTCGAGGTATGTTGGCTCGATGATCACAAAGAACAGCTCCCAAGGGTCGGTGGTTAGGAGGGCCCGAATCGCATCATCCAACTGAACTTGTTTTATGGTAGCTCAGTCGATGTAGCAGCCCGTAATTAAAGGTCGGGCCCGAAGTATTTGGAAAAGTTCTTCTTGGGGCCCTCGGGGGAACTGCAGGAGAGGGTGACGAATTTTCATGGTTGGACCCGCGAAAGATGACACTCCCTTCCTCTTCTTCGAAGCAGGTACGACATTTTTCTTTTCTCGTGAAGACGACATGGTACCTGCAATCAAAAACATTAATTCATCTTAAGGGATGATCAAAGTAAAATGAAGACTGATTTCAAATAAAAATTAGAATTTTAGCCACAACTACTAATATTAACCAAACATAACCAACATAATTATTTTGATAGCATAATTTTGTGACATTATCATTGTAATGGCATGAGAATGGGCATAGTAATGGCACGTGTATGACAAAAGAGTGAGGCTTTCCTAACAACTCAATTTAACATGAAATGTATGATAAATAATCTAATAATGCAAAAATAATGAACAAAATGGAAATAGTAGGAGAAAAATAAAGATAATTTTAAAAATGAACATTAAAGGAAGTAGAATACAGGAGAAAAGAGTAAACAAATGCTAAGGGAGAGAAATCGGGCGTCAAAAATAGAGTTGGAGGCGGCACACGGGAGTGGCAGGGAGGCCGTGTGGACTTGCAGCGGCTAGGGTTGGGGTTTTTGAATGGGGAAGAAAGTGAATAGTGCAGGGTATTTATAGATTTTCAGCCACACGACAAGGGCACACGCCTGTGTTCCCCAATTTTTGCCCTTGTGTTTCGCGTTTTTCTTATTTGAGCACGTCTGAAATTTGACCCACGCCCGTGTACCTTGGACATGTAGGTGCACACGGCTGTGTCGAATGACCGTGTCTAGCTTCATTCGCTTCTCCCACACTCATGTATGCAAGGTCCATGCCCGTGTTAATTTAACAAGTTCGACCACGGGTACTAGACACAGGCGTGTCGCACGCTCGTGCAGTTTTAATCGGTTCACCCACGGTTCTTCCACACGGGCGTGTCGCATGCCTGTGTTGTTTTGGCAGGTTCGACCATGGCCATGTCACACGGCTATGGTGTTTTATCGTAGCCCATGTTGGGGAAATCTTTTTCCCTGTTTTCACACAGCCCTAAGCACGCCCGTGTGCTTGGCCGTGTCTCTATGGAAGACTTGTATTCAAGAGCTCTGTTAGTAAGTTAGGTGTTGAAGACTACATTTTAAAGAAGTTAATACAATTAGTGCTCGGGTTGCCTCCCGAGAAGCGATTATTTATAGTCTAAGCTCGACTTACCTATCTGTTGAATGGTCATGGTGGTTCGAGGAGTTTATACTCCTCATTCCTACTATCAATCTCATCAAAATAAGGTTTTAAATAGGTGTTGTTACCTTAAAAGTGCCGAACTTGGGGTGACTTACCTCAACTGTACCGAATGGAAAAATACTAAGTACTGAAAGAGGGATTTCTTCATCCGGTCTGGCAATGACAATGTGAGGATCTGCAACATCTAATAGGACTTTATTGCCAACCTTAAGTTGATTTGGAAAGGTATCGAGTTTGTTCTGGCGTAGTTTTGGTTTATCGTGTGTTCTTGGTTTATGTGTTCACCATTCATCTAGCTCCTCTATTTGCAGTCTTCGTTCTTCATGAGTAGGTCCTCTACTATTGCTTGAGAATGACTCATGTGCTTCCTTCAGACTCATTTCTTGCAAAGTAGGTTGCACCATATTGTCAGTTTTATTAGAATAGGTTAAACGATCACCTTCAATTTTCGATGTGTTGCCAGAATTGCGAGCTTGAAGGGTGATTGTTTCATCTCCCACCCGGAGTGTGAGTTCACCTGTGCCAACATCAATGATCATTTTAGCAGTTGCTAAAAAAGGCCTTCCTAGAATTAAAGGAGTGTTGCTATCCTCTTCTATGTCTAGAAC
Source organism: Gossypium hirsutum (assembly GCF_007990345.1). Taxonomy (NCBI): domain Eukaryota; kingdom Viridiplantae; phylum Streptophyta; class Magnoliopsida; order Malvales; family Malvaceae; genus Gossypium; species Gossypium hirsutum. The sequence goes on along the minus strand of NW_024403093.1, from coordinate 8,568 downwards.
AATGAAGTCCACGGGAAATATAAATTTATCGATTTTTAACTAGCACATATTCAATAATACCCCTAGGGAATCTTATAGTTTTATCTGCTAATTGAATGCTCATCCTAGTCTGTTTGGGTTTCCCGAGACCTAATTGCTTAAACATTTTGTAGGTCATGACGTTAATACTAGCCCCTAAATCAGCTAATGCATTATTAACATCTAAACTACCAATTAAGCAAGGAATTGTAAAACTCCCTGGATCTTTTAATTTGTTCGGTAGCTTATTTTGCAGAATAGCTGAGCACACTGCGTTTAGCTCAACATGCGACACCTTGTCAACTTCCGCTTATTTGCTAAAAGCTCCTTTAAAAATTTCATTGCGTTTGGTATCTGTGATAGAGCTTCAATAAACGATAAGTTAATGTGTAATTTTTTAAGAGTTTAAGGAATTTACCAAATTGTTCATCTGAGCAGTCTTCCCTTATCGTATTGGGGTATGGCATACGAGGTTTATATTTGACAGTCACTAGTTTGTTGTTATTATAACCAACCTCACCTTTACCTTTGCTTACCACCATTTCTTGCCTCGGTTTTGGCTCAAGCTCAACAAATCCTTCTTCATCTTGAACATTAATTGCGTTAAGCTATTCCCTTGGGTTAGGTTCAGTATTACTTGGCAAACTACCTTGTGGTCGTTCGGAGATTAGTTTAGAAAACTGGCCTATCTGAGTTTCGAGCCCTTGGATTGACGCTTGTTGATTGAATTAAGTGCCGTTTCGGTGTTCTGAAAATGGGTTTCTGATACCAAGATAAACTTTGTGAGCATCTCTTCAAGGTTTGGTTTCTTTTCCGATTGATAGGGTGGCTGTTGGTAGCCTGAAGGTGGTCTCTGGTTTCCTTGGCCTCCTCATGAGAAATTTGGGTGGTTCCTCCAACCTACATTGTAAGTGTTACTATATGAATTATTTTGAGGTCAAGGATTATTACCCGTGTAATTTAACTGCTCGTTCTCCATGTTGTGGCCATAAGGTAGGTATTCCGAATAACTTGTTCTACCTCCACTTGCTTCACACTGCGTTACTGGGTGAACCTTGGGTGAACCTGTGATGAACTAAGAAAACCATCAATTTTCTTATTCAAGAGTTCTACCTGATTAGAGAGCATGGTAACTGAATCGACGTTATAAACACTGGCTGTTTTCATTAGATTTGTCCTCGTGACTTGCCACTGATAGTTATTCAATGATATCTCCTCTATGAACTCATAAGTGTCTTCAGGTGTTTTATTATTGATGGTTCTGCCAGCAGCTGCATCAACCATTTGCCGAGTCGAAGGATTCATGCCATTATGGAATGTTTGAACTTGAAGCCAAAGTGGTAACCCATGGTGAGGGCACCTTCTAAAAAGGTCCTTGTATCTCTTCCATGCATCGTAGAGTGTTTCTAAATCCATCTACACAAAAGAAGAGATATCATTATGTAATTTAGCCGTTTTAGCTTTGTTCCTTAATGAAAAGGGAAACAACCGCAGACGTATGACATCATCAGAAATGCCATTGATTTTAAATGTATCGCATAGTTCAAAAAAGTTTGCTAAGTGAGCATTGGGATCTTCATCCTGCAAACCATCAAACTGAACAAATTGTTGTATCATTTGAATTGTGTTAGGTTTCAGTTCAAAAGTATTTGCAGTTACAACAGGTCTAACTATGCTTGATTCAGTTCCTGTTAAAGAAGGTTTAGCATAATCATACATAGTGCATGGAGCAGGATTTTAATTAGCTACAATTGCAGGAGGTAACTGATTGTCTTGGTTCTCAGCCATCCCTTCGGTTGGGGGTTGAGTACATTTTCTTGCTCGTTCTCTGTGTATCTTAGGCTTCGCATTATTTCTCTTTGGTTTCTGCTAACTATGCGGTCAATTTCTTTGTCAAAAAGTAGTGGTCCTGACGGGTTTCTTCTAGTCATAAACTATAGAAACTTGTCAGAAGAAAGAAAAAGAAAATTAGTAAATTAGAATAAAATTAAAATTAAAATTAGATTGCAAGAAAAATAAATGTCTAAAGTAATAAAAATTGAGTGTTCCTAATATTTTAGTTCCCCGGCAACGGCACCAAAAACTTGATCGCATGATTTCGTGATAGGTTTTAAATATTTATAATTAATCATTCTTAAAACTAACTATTATCACAATGTAGGCAAGTGTACCTATCGAACAGTAGTAAAGTTTTAGCAAGACCGGATTATCGAACCCAAAGGAACTAAAAGTACTAGTAATGACTGTCTTTTTATTATCTAGCCTAGGAATAAAGAGATTTTGTTTTAACTAACTAATTATCTAAACTAAGAACTCATAGAGAATAGAATTGGGGAATTACTTTGGGAAAATCGATTGAATTAAGACAATACCTAAGGAAAAATCCACCTAGACTGCACTTGTTATTCTGGCTCCGAATCAGACGATTTATTCATTTTACTTGTTCTGTAGAGATCCCTAAGTTATGTTATTATCCCTATTCAAGACTAATAACGTCTAATCCCTAGATTAAATAATTATGACCTTTCTCTAATTGACACCCTAGGGTTGCATTAACTCGATCTATGGATCCCCTTATTAGGTTTCACCTTAATCCAGCAAAATCTTGTCACCCTATGTCTAGGCGTGCAAACAACTCCGCTTAATTATGATAAATGTACTCTTAGATAGGGTCTATTCCTCCTCTGAATAAGAGCTTATCTGGAATCAGTATCCTGGGATATCAAAACAAGAATTAAGAACACATAATTAAGAACAAGTTAACTATTTATCATACAATTCAGAAAATAATAACAAGATTCGTCTTAGGTTTCATTCCCCTTAGGTATTTAAGGGTTTTAGTTCATAACTAGATAAGAAAACATCTAAGAATAATAAAGAATACAAAACATAAAGAAAACCCAAAACTCTTGAAGGGAAAATTGAGGAGAGATCTTCAATTTTGATGATGAATCCAGCTTTTGAGATGAATCAATCGGCTTCCTTGGAGTTATTCCTTACTCTCTATTCTGTGTGTCTCCTTCCTTCTCTAGGGTGTATTTATAGGCTTTAGAATGCCTAAGAGCCCTTAAAATTAGCCTTTTTCAAATTGGACTCAACTTGGGCTCGGTAGGGACACTCCTGTGTGACATACCCGTGTGCGATTATTTTAGGCTGTGTTCGAGCCTGTTAGAATGGCACGGGCGTGTGTTCCACCCATGTGAGTCGTGCTTCGATTCTGCCAAATTGACACGGCCATGTGGGCTGCCCGTGTGAGGAAGTCCAGGCTATGTCAATGTCGTACTTTGGCCCATTTTCTCTGTTTTTGGCCCGTTTTTCGAACCTTTCGCTCTCCTATGCTCTCCTAAGTATAAAACATGAAATTAAAGCATTAGGAGCATCGAATTCACCAATTCTAATGGGAAATCATCCATAAAATGCATTTAACATGGGGTAAAAATATGTATAAATAATGGTTTATCCATAAACACTGCAGGCGCATTTGTCAAGGCAAATGGCATCACAAGAAACTCATAATGTCATACCTGGTTCTAAAAGTTGCATTTGGTACATCCGATTCCTTTACCTGTAGTTGATAATAGCTAGAATGGAGTTCAATCTTCGAAAATACAGTGGCACATTTTAGCTGGTAAAACAAGTCATCGATTCGAGGCAATGGATACTTGTTCTTTATTGTAACTTTGTTGAGCTGTCTGTAATCAATGCACAGCCTCAACAATCCATCCTTCTTCTTTACAAATAAAATCGATGCACCCTAAGTTGAAAAACTAGGTCGAGCAAAACCTCTATCAATCAATTCTTGCAACTGTATTTTCAGCTCTTTTAATTCAGTAGGACCATTCTGTAAGGTGCTATAGATATAGGGGTTGTACCTAGAACAAGATCTATAAAGGATTCCACTTCTCTATCTAGTGGTAAACCAGGTAATTCTTCTGGGAATACATAAGGAAATTCACATACAACTGGCACTATTGAATCTTTAACTCAGATACTTTAGTATCCAACATATATGCGAGATAAGCGTCATAACCTTTTCTGACATATTGCTAATATTGCTGAAATCACATTAGGTAATCCATCCAGTTTATCAGATTCAACATGAAGCAATTCACCATTCTCACATTTTAATACAATATATTTCTACTTACATTTTACCACTGCATCATATCGGGTTAACTAATCCAATCCCAAAATCACATTAAATTCGTCAAATGGTAATAGCTTCAAGTCAGCCAAAAAATAATAGCCTTTTACCATTAATAAACAGTTCTTACAAACTTCATCCACCATAACACATTGGCCCAGAGGTTTGAAACTTTAACCAGAAATTCAGTGAATTCAATAGGTAAATTTTTAATAGACAATAGGTTCATGCATATGTATGAATGTGTGGAACCAGGGCCAATCAATACAGTAATATCAGTATCAAGTAGAGAAAATGTACCAGTAATGATGTTAGGTGTAGAGGCATCTTCTCTAGCACGAATAGCATATGTCCTCGCAAGTGCTCGTGCCTAAGATCTAACTGTAGTATCCTTGGTAATACCTCAACTACCACTAACATTATCGAGATAACAGGGTGATCTACCCCTCGAGATAGGATTACTTAGCTTTGGAGCTGGTTCTATCTCCTTTTCAACTCTTTCTGGACAATCTCTGAGAAAATGCTCAAGTGAACCACATCAAAACAAGCTCCACTTCTAGACCGATATTCCCTATGATGAAATTTGTTACAATGTTTACATTTCGGTTTGAGGTTACCAACACTAACCACACTGGTCACAAATGGAGATGAAGACCTCGGGTTAGAACGTTGAGAGCTCGCTCTCTTCCAAAATATCCTGTAGATGTGGTAACACTGTCATAATACTTCTTTAATTTCTTAGAAGCAAATGATTGTGACTTACTCATAGTTCTTTTTCTAGAAACCCAAGCCTCTCTTTTGGTTTGTTTCTTTTCTTTACTCAGTTCCTCAGCTTTGTGTGCTCTATCAACTAACACTGCAAATTCCCTTATTTCGAGAATTACAATCAATAATTTGATATCCTCAGTTAAGCCCTCTTCAAAGAGTTTACACATCTCCGACTTGGTTAGAACCCATTCTCTGGAATACTTACTCAGTCAAACAAATTCTCGTTTATATTCAGACACAGTCATATTTACTTGTTTGAGCTCTAGAAATTCTTTCTTTTTCTGATCCATGAATCTTTGGCTTACATACTTCTTCCTGAATTCAGCTTGGAAGAATTCCCATGTAACATTCTCTCTCGGTGCCACTGAAGTTATGGTATTCCACCAATGGTAAGTTGTATCTTTCTGTAGAGATACTGCACATCTTAAACATTCAGCAGGCGTACAAGATAATTTATCAAAAACCCGAATAGAATTTTCTACCCAAAACTCAGCCCATTCTAGATCAACATCTACGGTAGCTCTAAATTTTTCTGCCTCATGTTTACGGATTTTATCTATTTGAGGCTTACCAATTCTAACAGGTTTAGGACCCTGTGGTACCTTAGGAATCGGTTGGGAAACAAGTGGGGGAGGCTGTTGTATAGTAGGGTTTGTTCTCAAGTATTTTGTAAACCATTCATTCATCATTTTAAAGAAGGCTTGTTTTGCCTCCTCACTTCGGCCCTCAGACACAGGCCTTTCACTACTAGACACAAACGTAACTCTTTGAACTCAAGCTGAAGCATTGCTCTCAGCTTCCTCGGATTCAGCCTTAGCTCAATTGGATGACATTACTATATGAAAAACACATTTAAAATGATTAGGAGTCATCACACTATCACAATTTATACAATGGCATGTATATCTAAACTCGTGTTCGCTACGTCAAATCTGAGAATCGGCTAAACCATAGCTTTGATACCACTAAATGTAACACCCCTAACCCGTATCCGTTACCGAAACAGGGTTACAGAGCATTGCCAAAACATTCAGAAACATTGACAAATAACTTATGTAAATGACTATTAATTTACCAAGATCATTCATAACGTCCATTGATTGGGCCCTCGAGGCCCAATACAAGCATTTGAATCGAGTTAGGACTTGATCAAAAACTTATAAAATTTTTGCAACATTTCAAAAATTTTTCCAAGTTGCAGGGCTCACACGCCCATGTGGTCTAAGGACACACCAGTGTGACCATGAGGTATGCCCGTGCTGGAGGCCCTATTTGACCCGTGTAACTCTCTGACTTGCACACATGGCCATGCCACATGCCCGTGTGCTAGGCCGTGTGGTTAATTGATTCAAATCCAAATTAGGTGCAAGTTTCACACAGCCAAGACACACACCAGTGTTCTAGGCCGTGTGGCACACACGGCTGAGACACACGCCCGTGTTTTTTCCTGTGTGCCCAATGCTGAGCATTTTGTTCTTCAAAATTAAGGTGCAAGGGACACACAGCCTAACCACATGCCCATGTTACCAGGCCGTGTGTCACACAGGTCTAGACACACGCCCGTATGTCTGCCCATATGGAAAAAATAAATCCATTTCTAGCTTCATTTCTCACCCAAAATTTCACCCAAGACCTGCACTTGAAACATTCAACGAATACTAGACATTCTAAATATTCAAATTACACAAACTTCATCATTCAACAAGGCATATCATTATATGCACATGTGGTTATAAAGTTACCTTGGATTAACTTAGGCAATAACAACCTTTGATAACATATATTCAACTTAACACATATTTATATCATGATAACCTACTTAGTAATACCAAAATGAACCATTGCTAGCCATTTCAATGGCTAGGTTACAAAACATCATTATCAAGCTACTAATGGTCAAGTTGTCCTATACATGCCATTATATCAAAATGATTTTTACTAATAATACCAAAAGGACTAGTTGATAGTGTGACGATGCTCCAGTGATCTCCAACCTTCACGAGCTTCCGAGCACTATAACATAGGGAAAAATAAACTTGCCAATCCCGTTTATTAAATCTAAGCATACAATAACAAGTTTTCCATCCATTTGGCTAAATTGCCCAAACACATGCATCCAATCAAACATGTTAGTCACAAAGTTTACATATACATCAAGTAAGAATAAATGAGCTCATCATGCAACACTCTTTCAAGACATTATCATTTCATATCATAATTCTCATGCATTGTAACGCCGCAATTTTCGGGATTTTTGGGATTTCTATAATTTTCAATGAAGTTTAGAAATACTGTGTTTCAACTGTCTGTGTGGGTCTGAGTATGTTGGTGGGCCTTTAAAACGCCCAAGAGTAAATTTAATTCGAGGCAATTCTTGAATTTTAATTTTGGAGAGAGAGGGTTCTGGCGATATGGACTTTTAAAATTGAGGTGGTAAAATAGGACACAAAAAGATCTATGGTGAAGTGGCATGTGGCACCACCTAGGTGTTTGGGGAGTGACGTGTGGATGATTAGGGGGAGCCAGAGTTCAAGTCACAAGGTAAGCGTGTTGTTACTTTTATTGCTGTATGCATATGCTGGGCATGTGATAGAGCTTAAGTGGAAATTTGGCTAGGGCTTTATGAAGGTTGGGCGTGGGTCTGAATGGCCATTAGAGCAAGCTTTGTTTTCTTTTTGTTTTGCTGAATTAGGGTTAGCCACCTAGAGCCTTCACTTTCATTCTATTCTCTTCTCAGTGTCGCTAAAAGCCGAAAAATAAAAAGTTAGATCTTCTGAGTGCCAAATTCTTCCTTCTCTTCTCCTCTCTTCTTCTATTTTCTTTTTCTCCTTCTTTTCTTCTCTGGCCGAAACATTCCTACCATTCTACTCATATCCTCTTTCATTCCTATTCTTTTCTAAACCTCTATAGGCGATTGCCATAAAAGCTGAAATCCTGAAAGTTGTTTCTTGTGCTGATTTCTTCTAGTCAAAATCATCCTATTTTATTCATCTCTTTTGGCTGATTTTCACATCCTATAAACCTCAACGCCTATCGGCAATACCACCGCAAAAACCACCATACCAAATCATCTTCCTCTTCACAGTTCCAAAAGACAAAAACACCATAGTTTTTAGGGAGTATAGTCAAATCTTTAGATCTCTAAAATTTGATTTCTACTAGTGTTTAAGGGCTGGATCTACATCAGATCTGAGTAGAAACTGAAATGGAATCGTTTTGGTTGAAAGAACCTGAGGTAGGTACTCAAATCTATTCTTTATTTCGGGTTTTAGAAAAGTCGAAATCCCTAAAGGCATAGGGAGGCTGTCGATTAGAGCTTAAGGCTCTAAGGGTTGTAACAATTGATTTGTTTTGGTGTTAGTGTGATCTAGAGGCTGCTGATCGAAGGCTTGGACAAGTGGAACGACTAGATCTAGATCTAGATCTAGTCTCTAGTTTTGGCAAAGGTAGGATCTCAAGGGCCATAGGTATTGATGGCCGATTATGGTAAGTAAGTTTATGATGGTTGCCATTGTATTTTGGATCTAATATGTCTAGTGACGATTGTAGGATATCATGGGAGATTTCGGTAGCAGTTGTCGCAAATCAGGTGTGTAAACGACACCCACTCATAGACTAGATCGGCAAAAGCTGAAAAG
>NW_024403092.1:0-24983 GCF_007990345.1 Gossypium hirsutum | reverse complement strand
AATTAGTTCAAATCAAATATTAACAAAAATAGGGATCAAATTAAGGGATTTCAATAATAATGGGTTATGGGTTAATATTGAGGGTAAATCAATTACTGGCTTGTTAGGCTCAAAGGGGTTCACTAGGGGTTAATTATGAAGGTAGGCTTTTGTGGATTGAGTGGGTTAAACCTAAGCGCCTTTATCATCTTAACCTATCAAATCAAATGGTGTGGTCTTGACAAGCATAATCAAGCAAGTTCTAGAATAACAAATCAATACTAATGTACTCATAATGAAAGTGAGCATAAAAAAAATAAAATATGCTCTAAAGGCTCAAGATCTCACAAAAATTATGGTTCTTTGATGTGCAAACTTGTGAATTTCAACTCAAGATAATACCTAAACTTAGGGAAACAACCTAAAAGTTTTTAATTCTTCAAAAATCAACTTATCATGCTTGTTTCCCTAATGTCTTAAAGTTTAAACAATCAATTCATAAATGCCTATGTTTTAATTCAAGACATATCAATAAAAATCATAAATTAATTAAAATTCATTCTAATAGTGATATGAGTGATTCACGTGAGAAAAAGACAAAATTCAGAGATTTCTAATGATGATATAGAAGACCCCCCACACTTAAGATGTGCATTGCCCTAGACGTACAAAGATAGATAAATTGAAAAAAATAGACATATAATCATAAGATAGGGAGAGAAGTGAAACTTCTTGAATGATGAATAAACTCCTTGAATTGGAGTTATGGAGAATAATCGGTCAAAGTAATGATGAGGGTAGAGGAGGATACTCTGGTGGTGGTGGAGGTTCATTAATCCATAAGTCATGCATCAAAAGAATATTATATCTAGTGGTAGCTATGGTCGTGGTCGAGCAAGACATGGTAGTCGTGGAGAACCTTTCCCAGTGGAGTTTTTAGTTCCTATGCGATGATGAGCTTTGGAGCTCTTTATAACTGTGATAGAATCAAGAACTTTTTAGGTAATATAAGGAAGCATAATTACTCGTAATGAAATAGCCCAAACTAAAAATTGTAAAACTCAAGATAAAACAGTATTAAAAGGAAATAAAAAGAAATTTCAAAATATAAAGATAAATATAAAATAAATAATAGGTGTTTATAGAGAAATTGGGGCACACGGGCGTGCTCTCATTTTAGCCCGTGCGTTTTGTGGTTTTCAAAATTGGGCGCATTGGTGTACACGGCCATGTTACACGACCGTGTCAATCTTCGTTCGCTTCTCCCATGCCCGTGTATGCAGGCACACGCCTGTGTTATTTTGACCGACTCTACCACGGTCGGTGAGCACGGTCATGTCGATCGTCCGTGTTACTTTGGCAAGATTGCCCACGGCCATGTCGCACGAACGTGGCAACATTATTGGATCCCGTGTTAGGGAAACGTTTTTACTCTATTTTCACACACCCGTATCGCACTACCGTGTTGCATCCCGTGGCATGTGGACGGCCTACGGCACGCCGTGTTCCTGGCCGTGTGGTTCTGGAAATCATGTTTCAGTGACTTAGTTAGTGAATTAAATGTTAAAGACTAAAATTTAAAGAAGTTAACATCATTAGTGCTCGGGGTGCCTCCCAAGAAGCGCTTATTTATAGTCTTAAGCTGGACTTACCTCTCTTCTGCATGGTGAAGGTGGGGCGAGAAGTTTACACTCCTCATCCCTGCTATGAATTTTATCAACATAAGGTTTAAGACGAGTATTGTTTACCTTAAATGTGCCAAATTTGGGATGAATTACCTCGACTGTACCATATGGGAAAATACTGAGTACCATAAGAGGAATTTCTTCATTAGCTTCAGAAGTGTTAATGCAAGGATCTACTGCATCTAGTAGCACTTTGTCTCTGACCTTAAGTTGATTTGGTGCGACATTGAGCTCGTCCTGGCTCAGTTTTGGTTTATCAGGTGTTCCCAGTTTTTGTGTCCGCCATTCATCTAGCTCCTTGATTTGTAGCCTTCGTTCTTCATAGATAGGTCATGTAATGTTCCTTGAACACGGCTTGTGTAGGTTATTCGAACTTATTTCCTGCAAAGTAGGTTGCACCACGTGGTCAGTTTTAGTAGAATGATTTATCCAACCACCTTTAATTTTTGATGTGTTACTCAAATTACGACCTTGAAGGGTGATTTTTTTGTTTCCCACACGAAGTGTGAGTTCACCTGTGCCAACATAAATAATGGTCCTAGCAGTCACTAAAAAGGGTTGTCCTAAAACTAGAGGTGCATTACTATCCTCTTCCATGTCTAGAACAACAAAGTCTATTGGGTATATAAATTTATCGATCTTAACAAGAACATCTTCAATGATACCCCTAGGAAATCTAATGGTTTTATCAGCCAATTAAATGCTCATCCTAGTTTGTTTGGGTTTCCCAAGACCTAGCTGTTTAAACATTTTATAAGGCATAACATTAATGCTTGCCCCTCAGTTAGCCAATGCATTATGAAAATCTAAACTACCGGTAACGCCCCAAACCCAACCTGGACGTTATGGCCAAGTCTGACGTGTCACATTGACTTACGGTTGGTTGTGTTCTTTGTTTATGGTAATTAGGGAGATTTTGTAAAATTATTGACTAAGAAAAAAACACCGATTAATTAAGTCTTTAGGTTATCTATTTGTTAAGCTCGTGTTTTGAAATCGTTTATTAATTTTGCACAAAAACCCACGCAGCCTGAATCTAACAGTTTAAATCGAGTACAAGTAAAACAATTAATAAAACCATAAAATTTACGAGCGGCCTTATTACAACTTAAAATCCAAAACAATTAAAGTAAGTAAAGGCTGATCAAAACACATGAAGAAAACCGAATTTGCAGAACATGTGGCCACTCCGAATCCCTAACAGCTCCAAGTCCACTATGGTTGGGGATTTCCTACATGGATGAAATTAAGGGGTGAGTTTGGAAAACTTAGTGTGTAAAATAACCCAACCATAGTCCAAATCAGATCAAACCACAGAAACAGATTAAGTTTGGCCTTAACCCTTTACAAAATTCAGAATGAAGCCCATAGGCCCATAACAGATACAGAATAGATATTTCATGTATGCAGAAAACCCAACCCATATCCATCCTATACACCCTCGTACCAACCTTACACCATGTAGGGAGACAACTCGACCTACCCATCCTCTACACACCATAGAAATTGTAGCATGGCTGCCAGAACAGATATTGTGACAGAGTCACCAAATACAGATAGTGTAGTAGAGCCACCAGAACAGATATTTGTGGCATAGCCACCAGAACGCTTCCTCCATCAATATAACCCATATCCCATGCAACAGATATACATGTCATGGCATACAACATATAGAATCAAAATATCATGCATTTCAATCAAAATTAACCCTAGGGGTATAACGGTCACTTTGCACCTAAGGGTATAACGACAATTTTCATACTTAGGGGTATTTTAGTAAATTTCCTATTTTAGGGTTTTCATGCATATTACAGCCATTAACGTATTAACAGAAACACTTACCAAGCGTTTTTTACTGATTTGGGCCAGTTGACCCATTAACCCGACTTCGGCCCATTAAGCCCAAATATACCGAAGTGCACGAAATTGCACACTCTACAATCTTACTGCTTAAGATTACCAGGATTAACAAACAAACTATCTCACAAGTGCTCGCACGCTTGCAAGTTCACAAAATGCCGGCTCTTCGGCATTTCGGCTCTTCGGCTTTTCGGCTTTTGTCGATCTAGTCGATAAGTGGGTGTCGTTTACACACCTGTTTTGCGATGAATTGACGACGAGATCCCCTTACGATATCCTACAATCGGTAACCTACATGTTAGACTACAAGTCGATAACTATCATGTATTAAACTCCTTACCATATTCGGCCATTAACACCTTATGCCCTAAAGTTCTTACCTTTGCCAAAATTTGGACTAGATCTAGATGTCCAACAGTGTTAGCCTTCGAAGCCCTTTGCTGAATGTCCCCCTTGTCCACACTAGCGTACACAAAACCAAAAGAAAGAGGCCAATATGCCCTTATTCCAAACGTTAGCCACCCTTAATTGATAGGGATTTCAGCTTTTACCTTAAAACATGAGTAACTAATGAAAGATTTGAGCACTTACCTAAAACGTTATGACACTACTCCCGATCTACTGTAGATCCAACCACCGCACAAGAAGAGAAAAGTATAATCAAAGATTCAGCTTCTGAAGTACCTCAGTGTAGAAAAGTTTCAATTTGAAAGAAAGGATGAGAGGTTCGGCTTCAATGGAGATTCGACTAACCAGCTTTGATAAGGGTTAATGAGGAAAAGAAGAAGAGAAATATGGAGGATATAGGTTCGGCTAAGGAGAAATTGACAGCAGGTATTTGGTTTTGAGGGAAAACAAAAGTAAAGAAGATGAGGGTCAACAAGAAAAGAGAAAAAAAAGAGGGGAGGAGATGAGAGAATTCGATTTTGAAGAAGAGAAAGGATGATAGTTTTATCCTACACAAGTCGGCACAAGTGTAGGGTGTAGGTTTTGGCTTCTAGCAAAAGAAAGAAAAAGAGAAAAACCTAAGGTACCCTACCCTATTTCGGCAAAATAGGAGAATGACCAAACAAAACCTGAAATGCACAAAAAGAATTCGGCAACCACTAATCCAAATGCCGAGATTGCAAACACTAAGAGACCTAGCCGAATTTACACTTACAGAGTCCCCTATACGGCCAACTCTTGCTTCCTACTCAGACTCATTGATTTTCTCCCCTTATCCCTCCTTTACTCAATCCCTTGAACAACTCAAACTCTTCCTGACAGAGTTTCACCTGAGTTCCATCACATACCATTCTTGCTCCTAAAAAAAATAATAATACCTTTATTTGCTTACCTTATGACATGAACCTTAGCTCCCCCTTGAATTCACACACCACCTTTTAGCACCTCAGTGGCGTCACCCTATCACTTTACCACAGGTCTTCTTGTGGCCTATTCTACCAATTTAATCTTAAAAGCCCAATACACCAGAACCCCCTTCTCTTTTAAAATCAAAATTTATTTGTCTACCAGGTTTTAACTTAGACTTGGGCCTTCTAGAGGCCCACTAACATTCTTAAACATGATTTATACAATCAGATCATACAAAAATCAAGATTCACCAAAACTCACAGAAATCCTAAAAAGTCTCAAAAATCAGGGCGTTACAACTCTACCCTCCTTAAAGAAATTTCATCCTCGAAATTTACCTGATCCAAACAGATAAGGGTATTGTTGACGCATCGCCTCTTCTGGTTCCGAAGTAGCTTCCTCTCTGCCATGATTACGCCAGAGTACCTTTACCAATGGAACTGACTTCCTTCTTAGAACCTTAACATCTTGATCCAATATCTGTACAAGCTCTTCCTCAAAAGTCAAATCAGGCTGAACTTCAATCTCTGCAACCGGCACGACATGAGTAGTGTCAGAACGATATCGCCTTAATATGGAGACGTAAAAAACATCGTGAATCATGTCTAACTCTGGAGGTAATTCCAATTGGTAAGCCACTGGACCTACTCGCTTAAGAACCCGATAAGGCCCGATGAATCGCGGACTCAACTTTCCCTTCTTACCAAACCTTAATATCTTCTTCCAAGGAGAAACCTTTAATAAGACCATATCACCCACTGAGTACTCAATCTCCTTACGCTTCAAATCTGCATACGACTTTTGCCTATCAGATGCTTCTTTTAACCTATCTCTGATTATTCTGACCTTATCTTCAGTATTCGCTACCAACTCAGGTCCAAGAACCTGTCGTTCTCCCAATTCAGTCCAACAACTAGGTGTACGAACCTACGTCCATATAGCGCTTCATATGGTGCCATTCGGATACTCGCCTGATAACTTTTGTTATACGCAAACTTTGCCAACGGCAAGTAATCTTCCCAACTACCTCGGAAGTCAATAACGTATCCTCTCAACATGTTTTCCAAAATCTATATAACCCTTTCCGACTGACCATCAGTCTAAGGATGAAAAGCCGTGCTAATTTTCAATCGCATTCCCAACGCCTCATGCAACTTTTACCAGAACTGAGATGTGAACCTAGGATCCCGGTCAGAAATAATTGTGACTGGGACTCCATGAAGTCGAACAATCTCCACCACATACAACTTAGGTAACTTATGAAGTGAATAATCAGTTGGGACAGGTATGAAATGAGCAGATTTGGTCAACCTATCCACAATCACCCAAACCGAGTCCTTCTTCGTTAGTGTCAAGGGTAGCCCACTCACAAAGTCCATGGTTACTCTCTCCCACTTCTAAAGTGGTATCTTCACTGGCTGTAAAAGTCTAAAAGGTAATTGATACTCAGCTTTCACTTGCTGGCATGTCAGAAATTTCCCCACAAACTCCGTTACTTCTCCTTTAAGCCTAGGCCACCAATACAATTCTCGCAAGTCGCGATACAACTTATTCCCTCCAGGATGCATAGCACAAAGTCCTCCATGAGCTTCCTTCAGTGTTGACAGCCTTAATTCAGAGTCCTTCGAAATGCAAACTCTTCCTCAAAAACATAGAACTCCTTCATTATTCAACCCAAACTCAAAAGTTTCCCCTTTCTTAACTTGTTGGAATCGAGAAACTAAAGACTCATCCTTCAATTGCTTTTCCCTAATCTGATCCACCCAGGTTGGCCTTACTTGTAACTCAGCCAACAAACTACCATCAACATACAAACTCAGACGAGCAAACATTGCTCTTAGATCAGATACAGCTCTACGGCTTAGGGCATCGGCTACCAAATTAGCCTTGCCTGGGTGATACTCAATCGAACAGTCATAATCCTTAAGCAACTCCATCCATCTTCGTTGCCTAAGGTTCAGCTCCTTCTGAGTCAGCAAGTACTTAAGACTCTTATGATCTGTGTATATGACACACCTTTCTTCGTACAAGTAGTGTCTCTAAATCTTAAGTGCAAAGATTACTTCTGCCAATTCTAAATCGTGAGTAGGATAGTTTACTTCGTGAGGCTTAAGCTGTCGCAATGCATAAGCAACCACCTTACCCTCTTGCATCAACACACAGCCCAAACCCACATGTGATGCGTCACTGTACATGGTAAAATCCTTCCCAGGCTCTGGCTGAATTAATACAGGTGCCTCGGTCAGAACTTCCTTCAATTTCTCAAAAGCTTCCTGCTCCTTCTCGGTCCAAACAAACGGTGCTCCTTTCCTTATAAGCTTTGTCAATGGTGCTTCCAACATAGAAAAACCTTCCACAAACCTTCTGTAGTACCCTGCCAAACTTAGGAAACTCTGGATTTCTAACACCAACCTAGGTGGCTTCCACTCCAGAATCGCTTCAATCTTTCGAGGGTCCACCTTGATCCCCTCAACAGAGGCAACATGACCTAAGAAGGATACCTCCCTCAACCAGAATTCACACTTACTGAATTTTGCATAAAATTCCTTCTTCCTTAACACTTGCAGCACAATGTGGAGATGCTCAACATGCTTTTCTTCAGTTTTAGAATATACCAGAATATCGTCAATAAAAACGACTACGAATCGATCCAAAAATGGTTAGAGTACACGATTCATCAGACCCATGAATGCTGAGGAGCGTTCTTTAGTCCAAATGGCATAACCAAAAACTCGTAATGACCATACCGAGTCCTGAATGTCGTCTTATGAATATCTACCTCCTTGACCCTTAACTGATGATATCCAGATCGAAGATCCATCTTGGAGAATACCGAAGCTCCTCTATGTTGGTCAAACAGATCGTTGATTCTTGGCAGAGGGTACTTATTCTTAATCGTCAGTTTGTTCAACTGCCAATAATCGATGTACATCTGCATCGTCCCATCCCTTTTTTCGCAAACAAAACTGGTGCTCCCCGCGGAGACACACTCGGCCTAATAAAGCCTCTATCCAACAACTCTTGAATCTGTGCTTTCAGTTCCACTAACTTTTTCGGTGCCATCCTGTATGGTGCGATGGACACTGGTGCCGTTCCAGGCAATAAGTCGATTTTAAACTCGACTTCTTGGTTCGGAGGCAATCCCAGAAGCTCCTCTGGAAAAACATCTTGAAATTCCTTAACGGTTCTAACCTTATCCACCATCAGTCCCTCAGTCTCCGACTGACTTACAAATGCCAAATAAGCCTCACAACCCTTACGAATCAACTTTTCGGCTCTCAATGCCAACACCACATTGGACAAATAATCCCTTCGCTCACCTATCACCATAACCTCCTCACCCTCCGCGGTCTTTAACACCATTTGCTTAGCGGCACAATCTAGAGTTGCCCTATGCTTGACAAGCCAGTCTATTCCCAGAATGAGGTCGAATTCTCCGAACGGTAACTCCATCAAGTCTCCAGAGAAAATCTTACCTTGAGTTTCTAAAGGCACGCCTCTATATAGTTTGTCTACCCAAACCGAGCGCCCCAAAGGACTTAGTACCGATATCCCATTCACAGTCTCCTCAGAGTGCATACCCAATGACCCAGATATGGCACATTTAACATATGAATGAGTAGATCCAATATCTATCAAAGCAGTTTATGGCATGCTAGAAATCAAGAACATACCAGTTATGACGTCAGGTGCATCACCCTCCTCTCGACAACGAGCTGCATACACCAACGCTGGCTGATGAGCCTCAGCATTTTCGGCACCCCTACCAGGTACTCCTCGACCCCGACCATTTCTATTACTGCCCCTACCTTGTCCACGTCCTCTCAGTGGTTGTGGTCCACCTCTCACTAGTTGAGCAACCCTCTGTTCTGCAACTTGAACCTGATCTGTTTTCTGAGGATAGTCCTTGACTTTGGGCTCCATAGATCCGCACTGGAAACAAGCACCAGAACGTCTCCTACACTCGCCCAGATTTACCTTACCACAGTCCCCACAAACCTACGGTCTAATAACATTCATCGGAACTACTCGAACTGGCTCTTCCACTCTTGCTCTTTTAACATTCCTATTTGCACCACCCGAAGGTCCTAAATCCCTCCGAAAATGGTTCCGATCCTTCTCTCGATTCTGTCTTTCAGTACGCTTCACCTCCTCAGCTATCTTAGTTTTCTCCACCAAAGCAGCAAAGTCATGCTCCCTCTGCGGAGCAATCAGCACCCTAAGTTCATCTCTAAGACCATATTCGAAGTGTACACTACGTTCATACTCTATAGAGACAATCCCAATGGCATACCGGCTCAGCCTCAGAAACTCAGCCTCGTACTCAACAACTGTCTTACCCCCTTGAACCAGATTCAGAATTCTTTCCTGCAGGCGTCCACATAACTCGCCCCAACATATTTTCCCTTTAAGGCTGTCTTAAACAGCTCCCAAGTCACCCTGTCAGCTGGTGTCCCATCTCTCACAGTGAGCCACCACTGATAAGCCTCATCTCGTAGCAATGATATGGCTTCCTTCAGCTTCTGCTCTACGGAACAGTCCAAATTATCCATAATCCATTTCGTGGCCTCTAACCAATATTCAGCCACATTCGAGGCTACACCAGATACACCCCTAAAGATCTCCGCTCCATTAGCCCAGAGTCACTCAAAAATAGATCCTTAAATTCTGTTACCCGTACTTGCCCTGGTAACCCTTTCCAAAATACGAAACATTACCTGAGGTAGAGCGTCATCCCTGGCACCTCGATCATGAGACTCCACTTCTGTTGCCGGTGGTACCGGTGCATCTGCAGCTGGCATATGTCCTGAAGACGAAGATCCAGACCGTGCACTACCTCGGCCACGTCCACGGCCTCTTCCACGAGCTGCTCTCGTACTCATATCGTATTATCTAATTACAAATTTTATGCATCAATTAAATATTTCAGTGTTTATTACAGATGTTTTATGAACAGACAGTAATTCAGAGTTTGTTTTTCACGGAATCGTAGCCTAGCTTCAGTCTCAGCCTACTTATCAAAATTCCTATAGTACAAGTATCACCCTAACTAGAGTATCATAATAGGGTTTCAGTACAGGCATATAGCTAATAATTCAGAAACATTCAGAAAAATTTAGAATGATACTTACAGACTTGGGCCGGAGATTCAGTGTGCCACCTTCTCAGAATCCAAATTTTTAGAAAAGCGGATTTGCGATCTTTGAAATCATTTATTGTAGAAAGAAAATCTTAAAAAAACGAATTCCAAAAATATTTGTTTTATTTTTTTAAAATTTCCAAAAACTTTTGTTTGTTTTTTTTAGACCCATTCCATAGCCGAGTTGTTGCAACTTGGCTCTGATACCACTAAATGTAACGCCCTAAACCCAGCCTGGACGTTATGGCCAAGTCTGACGTGTCACATTAACTTACGGTTGGTTGTGTTCTTTTTTTATGGTAATTAGTGTGATTTTGTAAAATTGTTGACTAAGAAAAAAAATCGATTAATTAAGTCTTTAGGTTATCCATTTGTTATGCTCGTTGTGTTTTGAAATCGTTTAATAATTTTGAACAAAAACCCACGCAGCCTGAATCTAACAGTTGAAATCGAGTATAAGTAAAAAAAATTAATAAACCATAAAATTTACGAGCGGCCTTATTACAACTTAAAATCCAAAACAATTAAAGTAAGTAAGGCTGATCAAAATACATGAAGAAAACCAAATTTGCAGAACATGTGGCCACTCCGAATCCCTCACAACTCCAAGTCCACTATGGTTGGGGATTTCCTGCATGGATGAAATTAAGGGGTGAGTTTGGAAAACTCAGTGTGTAAAATAACCCAACCATAGTCCAAATCAGATCAAACCACAGAAACAGATTGAGTTGGGCCTTAGCCCTTTACAAAATTCAGAATGAAGCCCATAGGCCCATAATAGATACAGAACAGATATTTCATGTATGCCAAAAACCCAACCCATAACCATCCGTATACACCCACGTACCAACCTTACACCATGTGGGGAGACAACTCGACCCACCCATCCGCTACACACCATAGAAATTGTAGAATGGCTGCCAGAACAGATATTGTGACAAAGTCACCAGATACAGATATTGTGGCAGAGCTTCCAGAACAGATATTTGTGGCATAGCCAGTAGAACGCTTCCACCATCAATATAACCCATATCCCATGCAACAAATATACATGTCATGGCATACAACATACAGAATCAGAATATCATGCATTTCAGTTAAAATTAACCCTAAGGGTATAACGGTTACTTTGCATCTAGGGGTATAACGATAATTTTCATACTTAGGGGTATTTTAGTAAATTTACTATTATAGGGTTTTCGTGCATATTACAGCCATTAACGTATTAACAGAAACACTTACCGAGCGTTTTTTACTGATTTGGGCTCGTTGGTCCATTAACCCGATTTTGGCCCATTAAGCCCAAATATATCGAAGTGCACGAAATTACGCACTCTATAATCTTACTGCTTGAGATTACTAGGATTAACAAACAAACTATCTCACGAGCGCTTGCACGCTTGCAAGTTCACAAAATGCCGGCTCTTCGGCATTTCAGCTTTTCGGCTTTTGTCGATCTAGTCTATAAGTGGGTGTCATTTACACACCTGATTTACGATGAATTTACGAAAGGATCCCCTTGCAATATCCTACAATCGGTTACCCACATGTTACACTACAAGTCAATAACTATATTAAACTCCTTACGATATTCGGCCATTAACACCTTAGGCCCTAAAGTTCTTACCTTTGCCGAAATTTGGACTAGATCTAGATGTCCAACAGTGTTAGCCTTCGAAGCCCTTTGCTGAATGTCCCCCTTGTCGACACTAGCACACACAAAACCAAAAGAAAAAGGCCAATATGCCCTTAGTCCAAACGTTAGCCACCCTTAGTTGATAAGGATTTCGGCTGTTACCTTAAAACATCAGTAACTAATGAAAGATTCGAGAACTTACCTAAAACGTTATGACACTACTCCCGATCTACTGTAGATCCAACCACCGCACAAGAAGAGAAAAGTATAATCAAAAATTGGGCTTCTGAAGTACCTCAGGGTAGAAAAGTTTCGGTTTGAAAGAAAGGATGAGAGGTTCGGCTTTAATAGAGATTTGGCTAACCAGCTTTGATAAGGGTTAATGAGGAAAATAAAAAGAGAAATATGGAGGATATAGGCTCGGCTAAGGAGAAATCGGTAGCAGGTATTTAGTTTTGAGGGAAACCAAAGGTTAAGAAGATGAGGGTCAATAAGAAAAGAGAAAAGAAGAGGGAGGAGATGAGAGAATTCGATTTTGAAAAAGAGAAATGATGATAGTTTTATCTTACACAAGTTGGCACAAGTGTAGGGTGTAGGTTTTGGCTTCTAGCAAAAGAAAGAAAAAGAAAAAAACCTAAGGTACCCTACCATATTTCGATAAAATAGTAGAATGACCAAACAAATCCCGAAAATGCAGAAAAAGAATTTGGCAACCACTATTCCAAATGCCGAGATTGCAAACACTAAGAGACCTAGCCGAATTTCCACTTACAGAGTCCCCTATACGGCCAACTCTTGTTTCCTACTTAGACTCCTTGATTTTCTCCCCTTATCCATCCTTTATTCAATCCCCTGAACAACTCAAACTCTTCCTGACAGAGTTTCACCTGAGTTCCATCACATACCATTCCTGCTCATAAAAAAAAATAATACCTTTATTTGCTTACCTTGTGACTTGAACCTTAGCTCCCCCTTGACTTCCACACGCCACCTTTTAGCACCTCATTGGCGTCACCCTGCCACTTTACCACAGGTATTCTTGCGGCCTATTCTACCAATTTAATCTTAAAAGCCCAATACACCAGAACCCCCTTCTCTTTTAAAATCAAAATTTATTAAATCTACCAGGCTTTAACTTAGACTTAGGCCTTCTAGAGGCCCACTAACATTCTTAAACATGATTTATACAATCAGATCATACAAAAATCAAGATTCGCTAAAACTCAGAGAAATCCCGAAAAGTCCCGAAAATCAAGGCTTTACACTACCAATTAAACAATGAATCGTAAACCTCCCTGGATCTTTCAATTTGTTGGGTAGCTTTTTCTATAGAATGGCTGAGCAAACTGCATTCAACTCCACATGGGATGCCTCATCCAACTTTCGTTTCTTTGTTAAAAGCTCCTTTAAGAATTTGACTGCATTTCGCATCTATGAAAGAGCTTCAATAAACAGTAAGTTAATTTGTAACTTTTTTAATAATTTAAGGAATTTACCGAATTGTTCTTCTGTGCGGTATTTCTTTGTCGCGTTTGGGTATGGCACGCGGGGTTTGTATTCTTTACTTACTGATTTCTAGTCATTTTGGTCCACCTCACCCTTACCTTTACTTACCACAGTTTCTTGCCTCGGTTCTGGCTTAGGTGCCACTAACCCTTCTTCGTCTGGAATGGTAATTGCATTGATTTGCTCCTTTGGGCTAAATTCTGTGTTCTTCAGCAAACTACCTTGTGGTCATTCAGATATCAGTTTGGCGTGTTGGCCTATCTAAGTTTCGAGCCCTTAGATTGACGCTTGTTAATTCTTAAGGGTTGTCTTGGTATTCTGGAAATGAGTTTCTGACACCGAGATGAATTTTGTCAACATCTCCGCAAGGTTCGGCTTCTTTTCCTCCTGGTAAGATGGTTGTTGAAAACCTGGAGGATGTTGTGGCCTTTGATTTCCTTGACCACCCCACGAGAAATTGGGGTGGTTCCTCCAAACTGCATTATAAATGTTACTATATGGGTTATTTTGCGGTCTAGAGTTATTGTTACCCATATATTGGACTTGTTCCTCCTCGATGCTAGGGTTAAAGGGTTGATATTCTATGCATGCTCCTCCTCCATTCGAATCGTACCTCATCACTGGATGTACCTGAGTAGAACCACACAAATCATCAATCTTTTTATTTAAGAGTTCTACTTGGTTAGATAGCATAGTAACCGCATCGAGGTTGAAAACATTGGCTGCTTTCGTCAGCTTTCTCCTCATAACTTGCCACTGATAGTTATTCAGTAACATCTCCTCAATAAATTTGTAACTCACCTCGGGTGTCTTCTTATTGATAGTTCCACTAGCTGCTATGTCAATCATCTGCTGAGTCGAAGGATTCAGGCCATTGTAAAATGTTTGAACCTGTAGCCAGAGTGGTAACCCATGGTGAGGGCATCTTCGCAAAAGGTCCTTGTATCTCTCCCATGCATCGTAGAGTGTTTCTAAATCCATCTGTACAAAAGAGGAGATATCATTACGTAATTTGGCTATTTTAGCCGGAGAAAAATATTTTAATAAAAACTTTTCAGTCACTTGTTCCCAAGCAGTGATTGAACCTCGTGGTAACGAGTTCAACCACTGTTTAGCTTTGTTTCTCAACAAAAAAGGGAATAATCGAAGGCAAATGGCATCATCAGAAACGCCATTAATTTTAAAAGTGTCGCAAAACTCTAAGAAATTTGCCAAGTGAGCGTTTGGATCCTCATTCTGCAAACCATCAAATTGAACAAACTATTGTATCATTTGAATTGTGTTAGGTTTCAGTTCAAAATTATTTGCAGCAATAGCAGGTCTAACTATACTTGACTCGGTTCCTGTTAAATTAGGTTTAGCATAATTATACATAGTGTGTGGAGCAGGGTTCTGATTTACTGGATCAGCAGCAATTGCAGAAGGTAGCAGATTTTTATGGTTTTCAGCCATCTCCTTAGTTGTGGTTGAAGTATCGTCCTCTTACTCGTCCTCTACGTATCTTAGGCTTCACATTCTTTATCTTCAGTTTTTACGAACTGTGCGATTGATCTCACCGTCAAAAAGTAGTGGTCTTGACGGGTTTCTTCTGGTCATAAACTAGAAAAACCTGTCAGAAGAAAATAAATGAAGAATTAGAAAAGAAAATAAAAATTTAAATTGCAATAAAAGTAAAATGGCTAAAGTAATAAAAATCGAGTGTTCCTAATATCCTAGTTCCCCAGCAATGGCACCAAAAAATTGATACGTGATATTCATGACAGGTTTTAAAGAATTATGAATGAATCGTTCTTGAGACTAACTTACTATCACGATTAAGGCAAGTGTACCTATCGAACATGTAACACCCCTATCACGTAACCGTCGTCGGAATAGGAAAGGGGAGTCACTAGACAGACAGAGTATTTCAGAGTAACACAGATTCATAGATATCATATAATATCAATACATTAATATTCATCCATAATTCATCCATTAAGATGGTCTACGAGACCTAAAATGTACATTTAGGGAAAGTCGGAACTAAACCGAACCCATCCAGAAATTTTAGAACGTAGTCAATATTTTCAAAACTGACTAAGTCACACGCCAGTGTGACTAGGCCGTGTGACTCACACGGGAACAAGACACGCCCATGTGGTCCAACGGTGCCAAAAAGAAGTCCTATACTGACTTTTTAACACGGCCAACAGACACAGCTGTGTGCCATGACCGTGTAAAATTTAGCTAGCTACTGACTTTCTCACACGGCCACAAGGCACGCCCATGTTCCCTGGCCGTGTGGCACAATGCAGGCTTGGTTTAAGCCAATTTTCCACCCCATATGGTTCCAATCCTACAAGCATTAATATGCAACAATTATACCAACATTTCCAACCAATTAATTGCTCAAATATGACCAAAACACATTAGAACATAACACATTAAGACATACACCAAAACAATACACAAATATATCATTTGCTAGCCAATTCAAATTGCATAACTTGCACATACATATCAACTAATCCATTCTACCTTATACATGCCATACATATTTATGTACATTTCTGAAAGTACCAAAAAGAGTTTGATGGTGTGATGACAATCCTCGACTATTCCCGAGCCTTCAGTAGCTACGATAACTGTAAAACAGATAATAGCACACAGAGTAAGCTACAAAGAGCTTAGTAAGCCAAACACAATTGGTTTAATTCCAATAGCATATATATATAGTTCAAAACAACAATAAGAATTCATAGCCATTTCTCAAAGTTGTTCATAAACTTAACCAGGCTCATTTGCTTGTAAGCATATCATATTCATTTCCATGATTTCGAACCTAGTTCGCAGAAACAGAGTCTTTCATATTCATAAATTAAGTACGATACGAACGTACCTGTATGAATTATACATTTCATATCTCATACTTTATCATCAGACAACCCAGAAACAGAATAGATATTCAAAGACAAATACAATGCTGACATCCTAGACGTGGTCTTACATGTAATTTAGTATCGATGCCTCTGTCCCAGACAGGGTCTTATATGAAAACAGATACGATGCTGATATCCCAAACATGGTCTTACACGTAAATTTCAAATCGAGGTCTGTGTCCCAGACACAGTCTTACACGATATCTCAGATCAATTTCGACATTCCTTCAGAATCATACAGAACTTCTCATACACCAGCATAATATCATAATTTATTCATTAGGCTCTCAAGCTCGTCCAATGCAGAAAATAGTTTATATACACAGAAATTAATGAACTTAACACGTAAATGTAGTTTAACTTACCTCGTACGGATTTCGGATGAAAATGATTCAACTATTCAACTACTTACGACTTCCCTCGATCTAAGTCTGATTTTCTTTATTCTTGATCTAATACAATATAAATTCAACTATTTAATCATTCATTTCATTAAATTTAATCCATATACACATATTTAGGGCACTTTACATTTTAGCCCTTATATTTTCACGCTTTGACAATTTAGTCTACTTTTCACAAAATCACCAATATGTAAAATTTCTTTGCAACAAGGGCTAGTTGAATTTTCATGGCTTCTATATAATCCCATACAACATGTTAAATTCACAAATTAGTCCTTCAAAACCTTATTTTCACAAATTAGCCCAAATAGCTCATTTCATCAAAAATTCAAGAACAAAACATGATAATCTAACATATATATTTCATAATCCATATAAGAGCACTACAAAGCTCATATAATCATCAATGGCACATTTTATAATCTTCAACAAAAACAGAAATTTAGACATGGGTTTTGAAGAACACAAAACAACGATTACAGAAACGTAGAAATTATCAAAAATGGAACAAAAACGAACCTTGAATCAAGATTGAATCATGGTCGAATGTTTCAAACACCCAAAACCTCTCTTTTCTTTCTATTTTTGGTGGAAAATGGATGAAATAAATGGATTTTAACCTTTGTTTTATTTAATATAACATAAATTCACCTTTTACCATTTTGCCCTTCATTAATAAATCATTAAAACTTACCTAACATGCCATAATTGTCCACCATTAACATAAAAGGTAAATTTGACATGCAAGGACCTATTTTAAAAGCCAAGCCAAATAGGTGCTTTAACATCTGGCACTCAACTTTTACACTTTACGCGATTTAATCCTTTTTCATAATTAAGCACAGAAACAGACAAATTAAAATATAGAAATTTCACAGATGCAAATTCTCATATCATAGACCCAGAAAATAATTTTAAAATATTTTTCAAACTCAAATTTATGGTCCCAAAACCACTATTCTAACTAGGGCCAAAACCGGACTGTTACAGAACAGTAGTATAGTTCAGCAAGACCAGATTGTCGAACCCAAAGGAACCACGAGTACTAGTATTTACTTCCTTTTTATTATCTAAGCTAAAAATTAAGAGGTTTGGTTATCTAAACTAATTACTAAACTAAGAATGCACAGAAATAAAATTTGGGAAAATACTTTTGGGAAAATTCGATCGATTAAGACAATACCTAAGGAAAAATCCACCTAAACTTCACTTGTTATTTGACTCTGAATCAGACGATTTATTCATTTGACTTGATTTGTAGAAATCCCTAAGTTATATTATTATCTCTCTCGAGACTAATAACGTCTAACCATAGGTTGAATAATTGAAATCTTTTTCTAATTAACACCCTAGAATTGCATTAACTCGATCTATGGATTCTCTTATTAGGTTTCACCCTAATCCGAAAAAATCTTGTCACCCTATCTCTAGTCGCGCAATCAACTCTGCTTAATTATGATAATTTTACTCTTAGACAGGGTCTATTCCTCCTCTGAATAAGAGCATTAACATGAATCAATATCCTGGAATATTAAAACAAGAATTAAGAACAAGTCAAATATTTATCATACAATTCAGATAATAATAACAAGTGTCTTAGGTTTCATTCCCCTTAGGTATTTAGGGGGTTTAGTTCATACTTATGAAAGAAAACATCTCAAAAGCATAAAGATAACAAAACATAAGAAAACCCAAAAACTCCTGAAGGAACTTGAAGGGAGATCTTCAATCTTGATGATGAATCCGGCTTCTGAGATGGATCAATCTGCTTTCCTTGAGTAATTCCTTGCTTCCTACTCCCCGTCCCCTTTCTAAGTGCCTCCTCAGGTGTTTAAATAGACTTTAAATGCCTAAGAGCCCCCAAAATTGGCCTTTACCGAATAGGGTTATACTTGGGCTTGGCAGGGACACGCTCGTGTGACACGCCCGTGTGCGATTACTCCTGCCCATGGTTAAGGCTGTTAAACAGGCACGGAAGTGTAGTCTACCCGTGTAAGTCGTGCTTCGATCCTTCCAAAGGGACATGGCTGTATGAAATTCCCGTGTGAGAAAGTCCAGGCCGTGTTGATTTCCCACGTAGGTCTATTTTCTCTATTTTTGGCCCGTTTCTCGCTCATTTTACTCTCCTATGCTCACCTAAGTATAAAACATGAAATTAAAGGATTAAAAGCATCAAATTCACCAAATCTATGGCTAAGCATGGGATAAAAATATGTATAAATTACAGTTTACCATTTTGCCATAGCTTAGACACACGGGTGTATCTAAGACCGTGTGACCTTTTAAAAGTTGAAAATTTTTATAAGTTTAGAAACTTTCATATGTTATCGAATTGATCCTAGAAGCATGTTGTAAACTTCTTACTATCATTTTAAGTTCACGTTGAATACGAATGATGTATGTTTATTGAAATGGAAGGATATTTAATATTTGATGGTTCTGATCTGTGTTAAGAGTCCAGTAATGCCTCTTAACCTATTCCGGCAACGGTTACAGGTTAGGGGTGTAACATTTTTATTTAAAAGCCTACTGACTAGAGACAAGAGTTTTATTCAATTAAAACAAATGTTTTTGGTAAAGCCAAGGTTTGAACCCAGGACTTCTCACACTTCTCAAGACGCCTAACCATTAAAATAAGCAAGCATTTATGCAACACAACATACAAATTTAATCACTTATGATTTGGAGCGTTACAACTCTACCCCCTAAAAGAAAATTTAGGCATTGAAATTTACTTGGTCAAAATAGA
Organism: Gossypium hirsutum; assembly: GCF_007990345.1. NCBI lineage: Eukaryota > Viridiplantae > Streptophyta > Magnoliopsida > Malvales > Malvaceae > Gossypium > Gossypium hirsutum. The sequence continues at coordinate 5,750 of NW_024403092.1, read as the reverse complement.
TGAGGGTATTGTTGTCGCATCGCCTCCTCAGGTTCCCACGTAGCTTCCTCTTAGCTGTGATTACTCCAAAGTACCTTAACCAGTGGGATGGACTTTTTCCTTAACACTTTTACATCATGCTCCAGAATCTAAATCAGTTCCTCCTCGAAAGTTAGATCCGGCCTAACCTCAATCTCCTCAGTCGAGATAATATGCGCAGGATCAGAGCGGTAGTGCCTTAACATAGAGACATACATCGTGAATCTGATCCTACCCTGGAGGTAACTCAAGTTGATAGGCAACTTGTCCCACACGTTTCAGTATGCGGTAAGGCCCAATGCACCTAGGACTTAGCTTGCCCTTCCGTCCAAACCTTAGTACCTTCTTCCATAGCGAGACCTTGAGAAAAACGAAGTCCCCCACAGAATACTCAATCACCTTATGCTTCAGATCTATATATGACTTGTAACACCCCGAACCCGAAACCGACACCGGAGTCGAACACGAGGTGTTAACTGACTTTAACCCCTTATAAAATTTATTTTCCAGACACTGCCCAATCTGTGTACTAGTCGTTTTAAAAATCATATCTTGAGTTTCGTAACTCGAAAATCAGTTTTGTGATTTTTCCCAGAAACTAGACTCATGTGCCCATCTATGTATTTTTTTCTAGAATTTTTGGTCGGGCAATTAGTACAGTTTATTAGTCAAAGTCTCCCATATTGCAGGGGTCGACTACACTGACCTTTGCCCATTACGACTTGGATATCTCCCTGCACGGGGCTTCAATACTGATGTCGTTTATTTCTGTGAAAACTAGACTCAGAGAGGAATCTGTACATATATGGTACGACCCCTAATTATCTCTGGTTAATTTATAATGAATTTCCAAAGTCGGAGCAGGGAATCCAGAAACCGTTCTGGCCCTGTCCCAAAAAAATCTGATTATCTCTTAATATACTGCCCATATGATCTTTTCGTTACTTCCTCATGAAAACAGACTCATCGAGCTTCATTACATAATTTATTCATCAATTAATTCCACTCCTACTATTTTTAGTGATTTTTCAATCTCATGACACTGCTGCTGCCAGCATCTGTTACGAAAGTAACTAGGTCCATTTCATGCCTACCCTTGATCCAACTCAATCGAACATTCGTGCCATTTTCGCATGGCTTAAAGTTTACATGCCAAAGTTCAAACACAACGTAATAGCTTATACATGCCAAAATGTTCTTCTAAGCCAACTAAGAAGAAAGTACCAAAACTTGCTATCCGGTGTGATGACTTCGATGACGGCCTGACCCCGCAAAAATAGATGAGTCCAAGCAACCTATAATGGGTGACAAGGAAACACCGAGTGAGTTTATAACTCAGTAAGTCATAAGCAATGCACTACCATCCATCAATAACATTATCACAAGAGGAAACAAAATGGAACGAGACAATTTACTCCATCCATACCGAACCATACCATAGTTCCTCCAACCTATCGATTCAGTTTCATATCAATTCATGCATTCACATTCCATATACTCATCAATAGGACATTGAGGCATTTTCATAAATCAATTTATTTTCGTTACAATCAAACGACTAAACGGCCTTTCACCCATCCTACGATAAATTTTATGTACGTGACTTCAAGTATATTTGTCACATAGGTTCAAGCTTACCGAGCTCAACACCAAGTATAAGCATAGCACCTATTAGCCATGTACTCAAGACACTTACCCGATCCGCTGCCCGCGATCGACTCAATAGTGTCGCACACATAGTGTCCATAATGATTCACGAATGTATATTGAGTCCGCACACTCAGTGCTATATAATCAACTCGCACACTTAGTGCTACGTAATCAAATCGCACACTTAGTGCTACATAGTCAAACTCGCACACTTAGTGCCGCATGGTCAATTCGCACACTTAGTGCATCATATTCATTTCGCACACTTAGTGCAACATAGTCAAATCGCACACTTAGTGCTGTACAATTCAATCCCGCGCACTTAGCGCCAATCTCATGGTCATAAATGGTTATACCCGCACGTTTAGTGCCGAGATCAACAACTCAGTACATCTTACCTCTTTTCTTTTCATTCAACAATTTCATCATCACATACGTACATGCAAATATATATATGTATATTTATTCATTCCATTCAGCATCAAAACATAAACATTATGACCATTTGAAATAATACCAACTACATGCTTAATGACTTACCTCGTGTTGGGTAAGACGGTTCCAACTCGGCTACTCGATGACCTTTTCTTTGCCTTTGCTCGATTCACCTCCTTTAACTCCTTGAGCTTAATCAATAATTTAACTAGTTTAACCACCTTGCCAAATATTTACAATCCAATTTCACATGTATATGTATGTTAGTATATTCGGCTAATAACCTCATGCAACTACCATATCATCAAAATCTAATCACCCATGCACATGCATTAGGTAAGTTACCTTTGCTAATTTTAAACCCAACATCACACAAGCTCTCAAGGGATGGCCGAATGCTTCTTTTGTTACCCAACTAATCATTCGACAATTTCATCCCCTTTGCCACCCTTTTATGCCTAATTATCTAAATCAAGATAAGATCATCAACATGCCTAACCATAGCCGAATGTGCAACATTAATCTATCACCTCTATCTCTTAAATACTATCAAGTTCATTTACTTCTAATTTCTTAAGTTCCACATCTTAATGCCCATTATACATAATCAAATTTAACATCATCTATATATTTACTCATATGGCCGAATATACATACCCCCATATAATATCATTTTCATTCCATTTAACACTTAATTCCACCACATAATCACTTGGCCGATTTTGCTAGCATACAAGCCTATGACCGAATGTCCTTGACCTCTAGTCACCTAGATTTTTATTCTTTAAGCCTCATCCAACTCATATTTTTCATTGACAACCTCCTTAACTTCAATTTATTCACATCTTTAATCATGCTACATTCGACCATTATTTAACAATAATTCATGCATCCTTTTTATTAAACACTCAAAATCAACCATCTTCATACCTCATCACCAAAGACATCAAAATACCAACCAAGAATGTAACATTCATGGCCGAATATCATCTCCATCAATTAACAAAATTTGAACCATGGCTAGGTAGATTTTCACTTACAACTTAAAATATACATGAATCTCAAAGAATAATATCAAACATACCTTAGTCTAGCAAACCACCATAGCCGATTTTCTCAAGCTTTTTCCCCTTCCTTTCTTTCCTCTATTCGGCCAAGGATGTTCAAGAATGAACACTTTTTTTTTTCTTTCTTCAATTCACGGCAACAAGGGGGTGAGACCATGTTATTTTTTTTTCCATCACCCTTCCTTTCATTATTTAATTATCATGCTTATTATTTTATTTTCCTTACCATACCTCACTAACACAACATGTTGGTGACATGTTTCCACCCATAGCATGGCCGGCCACTACATATTAGGGAGGGGGAATTTGACATGCAAGTCCCCTTTTTCTTCCACATGCACTAATAGGTCCTCATGCATTGACCTATCACATTTTAAAATTTTCTCATATAAGTCCTATTGACTAAATTCACATGCAATCGACTAAATCGAAGCTTGAAATTTTCACACATTCATGATTACATATTCTAGACAATAAACATCACATTCAAACCTTTCGGTGACTCGGTTTAGCGGTCCCGAAACCACTTCCCGACTAGGGTTAATTTTGGGCTGTCACAACTCTCCCTCACTTAAGAAATTTTCGTCCTCGAAAATCTTACCGGTAAATAGGTTTGGATATCGTTCTTTCATCGAGCTCTCGGGTTCCCAGGTTGCTTCCTCGATCCCGTGTTTGAGCCACAACACCTTAACCAACGGAACCCTTTTATTTCGCAACTCTTTCACTTCACGAGCTAAGATACGAATCGGTTCTTCTTCATAGCTCAAGTCAGATTGAATTTCAACTTCTGAGGGATTAATCACATGTGACGGATCGGATCTATAACGTCGAAGCATTGAAACATGGAAGACATCGTGCATCCTTTCAAGTTCAGGGGGCAAAATCAATCTATATGCAACCGGCCCCACTCGTTCGGAAATTTCGTACGGCCCAATGAATCTCGGGCTCAACTTGCCTTTACGGCCAAATCTGAGTACCTTCTTCCAAGGTGACACTTTAAGAAACACTTATCTCCCACCTGATATTCAATGTCCTTTCGTTTTAAATCCGCATACGATTTTTGACGATCTGTGGCTACCTTCAGACTTTCGCGGATTACCTTTACTTTTTGTTCAGCATCTTTAATCAAATCAACTCCGAAAATTTTACTTTCACCAAGCTCGGTCCAAAACAATGGCGTACGGCATTTACGACCGTACAAAGCCTCATACGGTGCCATCTTAATACTTGATTGAAAACTATTGTTGTAAGCGAATTCAATCAAAGGTAAATACCGTTCCCATGAACTACTGAACTCGAGGATGCAACATCTCAACATATCCTCAAGTATCTGAATTATCCACTCGGATTGACCATCGGTTTGGGGGTGAAAAGCGGTGCTAAAATGCAGCTTGGTACCCAAAGCTTCTTGCAATTTCTTCCAAAATCGCGAGGTGAATCTCGGATCTCTATCCGACACGATAGAAATAGGTACTCCATGTAATCTCACAATCTGAGAAACATACAATTCGGCTAGTTTATCCAATGAAAAATCCGTACGCACGGGGATAAAGTGAGCCGACTTAGTCAGCCTATCAACAACAACCCAAATCGCATCCTTCTTACTTGCGGACAATGGCAGTCCAGACACAAAGTCCATTGTGACTCGGTCCCATTTCCACTCGGGTATTATGATCGGCTGAAGTAACCCTGAAGGCACTTGATGTTCCGCTTTCACTTGTTGACATATTAAACATCTCGAAACAAAGTCGGAGATGTCTCGTTTCATACCACGCCACCAAAACCGACGTTTCAAGTCGTTGTACATTTTCGTGCTCCCCGGGTGAATTGACATTCGGCTACAATGGGCTTCGTTCAGAATCATCAGAATGAGTTCCGAATTCCTTGGAACACACAAACGACTTCTAAACCTCAAACAACCATCATCATCAATCTGAAACTCCGATTCCTTGTTCGGAACACACTCAGCTCGTTTTGCAACCAATTCCTCATCGACTTTCTGAGCTTCACGAATTTGATGAGTCAATAATGGTTTGGCTTTTAATTCAGCTACTAACACATTGTCAGGTAGAACAGACAAGTGTACATTCATCGCTCGCAAAGCAAACAGTGATTTCCGGCTTAAGGCGTCCGCAACCACATTAGCCTTTCCCGGGTGGTAATCAATGACAAGCTCGTAATCTTTCAACAACTCAAGCCAACGTCTTTGTCGCAGATTCAAGTCTCGTTGAGTCATCAAATATTTGAGACTTTTGTGATCCGAAAACACATGGCACTTCTCACCAAACAAATAATGTCGCCATATTTTCAATGCAAACACAATGGCGGCTAGTTCGAGATCATGGGTCGGATAATTTCTCTCGTGTGGCTTCAATTGTCTCGGCGCATAGGCAACAACTCGACCTTCTTGCATCAATACGCAACCCAACCCAAGTAGGGATGCGTCACTATAAATGACAAACTCTTTACCCGATTCGGGTTGCACCAAAATTGAAGCTTCAGTTAAATGAGTTTTCAGTTGATCGAAGCTTTTCTGACATTTCTCCGTCCATTCGAACTTAACATCCTTTTGAAGTAGCT
>NW_024403091.1:0-25000 GCF_007990345.1 Gossypium hirsutum | reverse complement strand
AGAACAAATCTTTAGCGACGCGTCTCGCAAAAACGCCGCTAAAAACATATCATACAAAAAAAATTATTTTAATCAAATAATATTTATTTTTATGATAAATATTATATTATGTTTTATTTTTTAAATAAACTTTTAAGGATAAATAAAAAAATATTATTTAAATTAAATTTTCTATGAAAATGATAAAAGAAGGAAAATAAATGAAGCTTAAATAATAATAAAAATTAATAAAAGTGAGAAAACGTAAATAATTAATAAAAATTAAAAATTGTAAACCTCGAAATTTTGGTAAAATCAACACCAATGCAATGCAAGCCATTGTTGAGTCTAATACAAGTGAATAAACTAAAGATCTAAGAAGAGAATCCTATATTACTAACAGCAGTAAAATATCCATATTTTGTCCAGTATTTATATCGAAAAATCAGATTAGAAGAAGCAATCTCTTTGCACACCATTTCAATTCCTAGTAAGGCCTCGAAAGTAGTCGATGAAAGCCGACATACACATCCGATCAATCAGCTTTCAGTTTCAGAATTTCCTTGGCGGTCCTTAAACGAAAATAGGGCATAGGGCATGTGTTCCTACATAAGCATGGAAAAATCCAACTCAGTTCAAAGACAAATAACTAGATATCGTGTTTCAAACGAATGAATGTGCATGTGAGAGTATCTCCAATATGTACTTCTGCCTTTTGTCATATATTTAGGCAGATAGACAACAGATTTTACATCCTAACAACTACTGCCCTGAGTACTAGAGTTTAATCACAGAAAAAATCAAAATAAAACATGAACTACAAGGATAAAAAATTGTTCCATGTACTTACCTGCTCAAAACAAAGATTTAGTTCATGGCACATGCTTGTTTTAATTTATTTTTAATTTTTTTTAGGACACATGATAGCATTTCAACGCTGTAAAAACTCCACTAGCAATTGACTAAATAATTTCTCAAAATATATTTATAGGACTCAAACTCAAAATATTATAGTTTTTAATAACTCAAGTATTACCATATTTAATTATTATATCAATTTCATTCATGTCGTGCATGTATATAATCTAATATATATATACACGTAGGTATGTTTGAAAGATAAATGGGATTGTATCACGAATGTCTTGCATAAAAAGAAGTCAAAATGATTTCATTTTAGGGAAATGATAATGAGAGGGAAACTTGTGATTTTATTCACCTTTTTCGGTGTGAGAACCTCTACTTCACTGCTACCATTATCATACCCAAGTGTGGGAAATAGAAAAAGAAAATACGGTTGTCTAAAAAATTCAAATATAAACTTATTAGATTGTCTTAAATTAATAAAATTAATTTGTGATTTTCAAGAAAAAAAACATTTTTTTAGGATAAGGAAAAAAAATTATAAATATAAAAATTCTAAAATAATAAAAATAAATAAATTAAGTTCCGAATCTGGAAAGGGAAGACTCTTGGCCTGCAGCTTCTAAGAGAACATTCACAGATTCCTCACCAGTCCACCACCTATGGAAATCAACCACAAGTCGTGCTGTCCCTAAATTTTCTGGCAGTATGGGAAAGAAGGGAAGTTGATTTTCTGCAATTAAAAAAATTTTCTTTGCTGCTCATAGCAATTTGGTGTGACGTTGTTTTATCCCTAAAATTGGTCATAGCAATTCGATTCATACTTTAAACTTTACTATGTATATTTGTAAAGTTGATAATCACATTCATTCATACTTTGCTGCTCATAGCAAACACCTTCAGTATATCACATCCTCTATGAGATATGAAGCAAATTTACCCAAAAATCAATTTGAATGTAAAATCAATAATTACAACTTCGACTTGTACCTGAGAATATACTTCAGGACCAAAGTCAGAAGCCCATCCATCTTCTGCTCGATCGTGGTCTATTGGTTCTGGAACATCAAAGAATTCATCAGCAGCATCATTGAGACCTACCAGACTTGAGTGCTCTGAAGATGCCCTTTCCATTGCTTCATTCATATTTTCCTTAGTTTTTCCAGCCTCTATTTCCGTACACATATCAACTATGCCATCCTCTTCACTTTGATGCAACCTAACATTCCACATCAACTCTCCAGATGAAAGATCAACAGTAGGATAGTTTCCTTGTTTTGATTTGAATAATTCTCTTAATGCTGCAAGTAGATGATATAGATTCCTAGAAACTTGATACCTCAATGATCACACAAATTTGTAACACAGACACATACACACAATAAATGAATTGATAAATAAGATTATATCTGCACTTGGATTTTAGGGTAATAGATGACACAATGTCATAACAGAATATATGATTACCAGCAACTCTCTCAAGCATCCGGATGGTAACAGATCTGACTGCAGATGTTCGAAGATAAGATTTCCAGAATTTCCAATCAATTGCAAGCATGTGCTTCACAACAGAGTGTTTTCCTTCAGTCACTGGAGATATGACATATCCACCACCTGCAAGAAATGCCAAACATTAACCTTGTAGATTAACTTTTTATTTATTTGTTTTTAATATCAATATCATTCCCTTTCCTTAAAAAGGATATTAAGTGTGCATCATATGCCACATCTCACAAATGTGTTGGTGCATATATCAGGACAATGATAAAACCGATCAAATCAAAATAAAAAGCAATGCGATAAGCAGTTATCAGCAGTGTTCAAGCTGAGAGGCCAAAGGATGCTTCCACATTCAAACACACACACAAGTACCAGTCTATATGCATGTGTTCGTGCACACAAGGGATACCAAGGAAAAAAAACTCTTGCATGATAAATTAAACTGAAAACAGCTCATGCATCTTGTAATATGTACATTAGATTTAGAGAACTCAGAAAGATCTCTTTTTATGCATAAATTTCAGGCATACATTACTTTTAAAGCTGGCACGGACATAGCTTTTCTGTGGGGAACATTTCTTGTGAACCACTGAGTGGTAGAGAATAACTGTGATAATATCAACCAAAAGAAGTGAGTTTACAATTCAACCAGGTTCTGACTTCTGAATAGAACTTTAAGAATTTCCTAAGAGTAATTATTACCATATGTTCCATCATCTTCTCTTCTCCAATAGCGCCGCAACAAGAGATCCCTTCTTTTCATTCCCCTGCAAGTATAATTAATTAGTGAAAATATATAAACAAAAACATTTGTCTTGCAAAGCATCATGTCTAAATCAGAAGTTTGGATCTGACCAAGGTAACCAATCACTATATAGCTGCTTGTGAACAATATCAGTATGACCATCAAGATGTTCGACCACACTACCCTTGTAGAAACAGAAGTCCCATCTGCAAGACAATTTGCAAAGTTACACTTTGTTTTAGAAAAATGAGGAATTTCATAAAATGCAAAATACACTGCTAGTTGAACAGAATTATAATTTTGCACGACTTTACAATGCACAAGAGAACACCAAAGCAGTAATCATAATTCAAATAGATGAATCGGATTGGGCACCAAATACAGATGCCACATCTGTGCATGATATCATCTTCGAAATTTAGACTTCTGGTTTTTTGTGTACTATTAAACTTAGTATACTCAGTTTCTACATAGACTGGAAGTTCACATTAAAATGGCAAAGATCACATGGTTTCAGTTTCTATCATGCATCAAACTGAAGTTCACATTTTCACTCCGTTACAACTTCAATAAGACCAGCTTTAATGGCACATAAAAAGTTGCCAACTGTGAAAATAACAATTACAATCCAATCTGTTCCATTGAATCACAATGCTAGATTTACTATGATTACAAATATGCATAGAACTGAAGTACCATTAAATCAAGCCATGGCTCTGGAAAAGGGTACAAGAGCTAACAAAAATACAAAGTACTTAGCAGCTTACTCTGATCTTAAGGGTCCAAGAGACATTAGTGTCTGGAAAATGGCTTCTGAAGTTCCATCTACAACACCCACAGCCATGATTGCAGGATGGTCGTCCCACTGGCAATTAGAGAGGCGTAAAACACAAAGCCAAATTGCTATTTCATGACAAAATTGTCATAGAAAATGACAAGCGATATTTTGAGGAATCTTTATTTTTCATCAGTAAAATTGAACACCCAAAAAAACAAGATTTGTTAATAAACCAAACACACACAAAGAAACAGAACATAGCACAGTTCTGGAAATCTAAGAATTAAGGGAGAATCAACTTTTCTTTAAAAAGAAAACCAACCTTTCCAGCTTAAAACAATAAGTAGAAACAAAACAAAAACAATTGAAAGGCTATCCATTTTGAATTAAGAGATCTACAAACCAGTCTATTATTTTGTTGGTTAAATTATAAAAGAGTATACAAACCAATCTACAAACCAGTCTACAATCCAGTTTAAGCAAAATTTCACCTTTATTTGGAGTTGGGATCGGATCTTCAACATGCTATAAAAAGCACAAAAATTCACAGCGTTATAAAATCAAGTCCCTGCCCATTATTTTTCAAGTTTATGTCAAGCAGGTCCATATAAAAAATTTAAACACTTCACGGTAAAGTATCAACCTCTCCGTCTCAGCAAAACAGTACAAAATTATATGAAGAAAAATAGTACAAAAAAAGAAAAATTAAAGGAAAATAAATCATGCATAAGATTTTCAGCAGCAGATTATGAAGATAAACAGTACCAAAAAAAAAGAAAAAGAAAAGCAAAACAGTAGATTTTTACCTTCAAAGCAGCAGCACCTCCGCCATAGCTGTTATATTATAAAGCATGCATAAGATTTTCAGCCATTTGTCTCACTAAAAGAGATCAAATCGAAGCTTTATTTTGAAGGAAAAATGAAGTTCAGAGGTGGAATTTGTATTATGTAGTTGAACCCGAGGACTTGTGACGATTCACAGGATTTGCATACAGATAAACATCCATAGTGCAGTTCAGATTCAACTAAATTGAACAAAGTTTTAAGAAATTTCAGACCCTAAAAAGCGAAATTAAGAAGGGAAAAAAAAGGATAGATGAGTACTTGAAACGATTCTTCTTTGTTTTTTTAGTCGATATCGGAGTCATCAAAATCGTCGAAAGCGACGACGCCTTCGCCGAAGATCTCCGGTGTGTCAACATCGTCGACTTCCATGGCTGAACCTTGGTCGTCTGGGTCCGTCACGAATTCCATCGGCATCGCCCTCATCTTTCCCCCCTTTTCTTTAGGCTTTTAGGGATTTCTTTTGTTGGTTTCATATTAATTATTTTTGTTGAAATATCAAGCTGAGGTTATATAGGGTCAAACAATAATTCATTATGGATTTTGTGGCGTTTTTAGCATAAATGCCACTAAAAATTAAATCCATGTAATAAAACGGTAGCGTTTTGAAAAATTTTAATCCATATTGTGGCGTTTGACCAAACCGCTATTGATTATCTTTTGCGGCGTTTTTATAATAAACGCCGCAAAAAATTATTTCATTTCTATTTTACTATGCTGAAAATTTTTTATTTTATTTTTTATAAATTGATTTATTTTTGCGGCACCGCTATTACTTCGCAAAAAAATATTTTATTTTGAACAAAATGACGTCGTTTTGCTATGCTAAAAGTTTTTATTTTGTTTTTTATAAATTAATTTTTTATAAAAATAAAAAACCAAGTAATCTCAAAATAAATATTGTATATTTTAATAAGAAAACAAATGATAAAATGGCTGTAGTTAATTATTAAGTTAGAATTATCCAAATTAAATAATTACCTATATATCCATATCATTTTTATTTCATTTTTATTTTTGTATTTTTTTCTTATAATTTGATCCTCTCCAAAATAAATAATTATACCTAAATATCCATATCAATCTATTACTTTTTTTAACTTATTTATTAATTCTATTTAAACAAATATTTAAATATATCAAATGGTTTAGATTAATTTTTTTTAAATATAAAAGAATTAATTAATTGGATAAAATTTTATTATTTAACAAATCTCAAGTAAACCTTAACCTTAAACCCTAAATTAACCATTCAATACATATAAAGTCTATCTATTATATATCTCTTAAATAATTTAAACTATATACTCATAATTTCAATATATTTGGTTTATTATTATCTCTTTTACAATTATATAAGAACATATTTAAAATATAAATTAAAAAATAATTAATCTAAACTCAAAACCTTAACCCGACCCCTGAATCCCTAAACCTTAAATCCCTAACTCTTAAACCCTAACATCTAACCCCTAACCCCTAAACCTTAAATCCCAACCCTTAAACCATAATCACTAATCCATACTCCCTAAACCTTAAAATATGAACTCCTAAATCGGCCTTAAATCTTAAATTAAACATATACCCTAAACTAAAAACCCTAAACAAGTTTATTATTATCTATTTTACAAATTAAAAATTAATTAATCTAAACCCAAAACCCTAACCCAACCCCTAAATCCCTAACTTTTAACCCTTAACACGTCTAACCCCTAAACCCCTAACCTTCTAACCCTAAACCTTAAATCCTAACCCTTAAACCATAATCCCTAAACCCATACTCTCTAAACTAAAAACCCTAAACTATAGTGATAATTAATTTAATATTTTAAAATTAATACTATTTCTTTTACGATTATATAAGAAAATTTTTAATATATAGACTAAAAAACAATTAGTAATCATGTACCCAAAAAATTTTAAATTTATTTTAAATAATAGTATTTTAATTTTTCCATGTGTTTTATTTCAAATTATTTCTACCTGTCATTATTTTTTTCTAAAGATTTTAAATATTCAATTAGAAATAAATTGAATTTTATTTAATATAAATAAACCAATTAAGATAAAATGTTTTTAGCGGCGCTTCTTTAAAAATGCCGCTAAAGACCAGAGCATTAGCGGCGCTTATTCAAAAACGCCGCTAAAGACCAGAGCATTAGCGGCGCTTCTTCAAAAACGCCGCTAAAGACCAGAGTATTAGTGGCGCTTATTTAAAAACGCCGCTAAAGAATAGAGCATTAGCGGCGCTTCTTAAAAAACGCCACTAAATCCCCAAAACCTCAAGAAAATGACGACCTTAGGTTTAAGTTTTTGCGGCGCTTTTTGAAAAACGCCGGTAATGCTCATTTTTAGCGGCGTTTTTAGAAAAGCCCCACCAATCCTCGATCTTTAGCGGCGTTTTTTAGGTAGCGCCGCTAATGATTGAGTTTTAGAGGCGTTTTTTATCCAAACGCCACTAAAAACGCTGCTAAAAGTCTGTTTTGGTGTAGTGATGGTTTTAAGTGGTGTACAACATTTTCCCTTAAAAGGCTTTAATATATTTTCCAAATACAACAAAACTTTCAACCCTCCAAGTAGAATAGTGAAAATGACTAATAGGAAGATCTTTTATATAGATATAAAATAGATACATTTTTCCATAATACTCCTTTCATAATGATATATATATATTTTAATGAGATACCCTTCCATAAGGGCAGGGATGTATCCAAGATTTTACTCTAAGGGAGACGAAACTTCTAAATTTAAACGACCTTTTATTTTTAATGTAAAAAAAGTGCAAATTCTTCTTGGATACTTGTTCTTCTCATCAAATAAATCAATTTAATATATTTTTTTAAAAAGCATGAATGATTTAACTGTAAAAAAATTAAAAAAAACTCACACTATATAAAATTAAGCATTTCTTTCCAATATGCAAAAAAGAATAACTAATATATACTATACAAAAAATTTCATAAATATCATTATAATTCCAAAAATTAAATTAAGAAACTTGGCCTTAGTCCTATTTCTCAATACTAGGAATCCTAAATTGCACTCTTCGCTTTTTCATAAGATCAAACTCATCAATGATAGAATCTGTTGAAAATTCTCGAGCTATCTCTTTTTCGATGTATGCCACCAAGTAAGTTGAAAGAAAATCATCCTCCATTCTGTTGCGAAGTCATGTATTCACAATTTTCATTGCTAAAAATGTTCGTTCGATTGTTGTAGCAAACACGGAAAGAGTTTGTCGAAACCACTTTTTGAAAAAAAATTAGAGTAGACTTAAGGAAATGAAAATTGGAGTTGCCACCGATCTTTTATTAAGGTGTGACCGGATCACCTTAAAAATAATTTTGGTCTACGACTTTCAAAAAGAATGGATTCGGGAGTCAGTTACGTACGAGGAAGGATTAGCACCCTCGTAACGCCCAATATTGGTACCGTATTCACTAGTTAATGTCTTAAAGTCGAATGTCGAAAGTTTTAAAAGATTAAAAATGATTCCCCTTTTATTAATGACATATTTTTTCAAAGAAAAAAAAACGTTTGGATAAATTTGAATGAGTGTAAAAGGCTTTCTTATCTCGAGGCAACAAAATGTCGTACCCCGTAAGTTAGGATGCAACATTTGAATCCTCAAAAATAAGCTAACCTTCAAAAAATTTATTGAAATTTAACGATTTTGAAAAATAAGAAATGTTTAGCCGTTTTAGTTCGACGAGAAAATCGAAACCCCATAAGTTAGGGTACGATCCCTCGAAGTTCCAAAGACAACATGTAGTTTGCTTTTAACTTTATTAAAAAACACATGTTTTTGAAAATAAAAAAGGTCATTTTAAGTTAACAAGAAAATCGAGACCCCGTAAGTTAGGGCACGATTTCTCGAAACTTTGAAAAGCATTATAAAGCCGACTCAAAATGTATTTAATTGATTGGCTTGACATAAAGAAAAAAAATAATGATCACATACATTGGGATTTGGCTTACGATACGATAACGAAAAATAAGAGCGTAACTGTATACATGGCATAATAATACATAGCAAGAATATAAATAACATGTAAATACAAAAGAACAAATTAAGGTATACATATATATATTAGTCTAAATAAATAATACTTATGGAATGAAAGACTCAAAATAGATAATAATATATATAATAATATGTGTAAAGAGTTGAAATAAGTAAAATAAAAAAATAGAGAATTTAAAAGAAATAAAGTGTATATATATATAGAAATAGGTAAAAATATATAATTTGAATTCAATAGTATATTATGTATGTATGTATAATGAAAATAATTTAATATAAATTGTGAATATATACAAAAGTAGTATTGTATAAGAATATTATCATATAATCTTTACATATGAAATATATAAAAAAGTGGATTTTAAAAATATGTTATAAAATAAAAGTTGTTAAAAATATATATTATATTGGATTAATAGGAAGAAAATAAAATAATTCATTATAAAATTAAATAATAATGTATGATAATAGTATATATAAAAAAGTTTAAAATAATAATAAATAATAAGGTAATATATATATATAATAGGTAAATAGAAGTATAACCAAATATAATAATGTCAGCAACAATAATAAATAGTAATAATAACAATAATAATAAAAAAGTAATAAATTAATTAATAGCAAAAATATCAAACATGACTAAATTGAAACTAAAACAGAAATTCTGGGGCAATTATGAAATAAATAAAAATAAAAATGACCAAATCGAGTGCACGAATAACAAAGAGGGACTAAACAGAAAACATCCCCGCCCTCCTAAAACATAGCACCTTACATGGAGCAAAAATGAAATCAAAGCAAAATTTTAGGGCAAAATTAGGAATAAAAGAAAACTTAATTGCAAAACCATTAAAAGGTGGAAAGACCAGGGTTGTAAATAACCCATTTAACGAGAACACGCGGATCCCCCATGGAGCAGGTCGGGTAGCACACGGGTGGCCCTATACGGCGTCGTTTTGGCGCTAAGGGCACTAACCCAAACCGACGCCGTTTTTTATTGTTATTTAAACAAAAAAAAAACTGTTTTTAAAAAAACATTTTCAGAAGCTATTTTTTGTTTTAAAAAAAAGGGGCTCTTCTTTGCTAGGGTTTCACATCCCAACTAGACCACCGTGCCTCTGCCGTGATTCCACCGTGAACAGTGGCCGGAGCTGCACCACGAAGGGCCTTTCGCTCCTTTTCGCGCGGATCCGAAGGCGTCCAAGGTAAACCCTCTTCTTCCCTTTTTAATATATATTTTTTATTTAAAAAAATTGAAACTAAAAGGAAAAAAAACAGAATACTACCTTCTATCTCTCAAAAAAACTCAGATTACCAGTAAATCATTTTTTTGATTGATCTTCTCCCTCCCTTTTTACAATATCAAGTCTGCTTTTTATAGCAGATAATGGAAAAAGATAAATGTAAAAAAAATCTAATTTTAAATGCCTTATCTGCTTGTTCCTTTGGTTTGTGATTTTTTTGATTTTCTTGATGTTTTTTTCCTGCCTGTGCTGTTTGTTGCCATTTTTGTTGTGCATGTACAAGCTTGGAAGGGACGCATGCGCGCGGAGGCGTAGCACGTGCGGGGCAGGAGCGGCGCCTGGATCTTCTAGGGTTTATGTTTCGTGGTCTAGGGCTAGGCATTGGGCCTCTGTAATTGGGCCACTGTTTATTAGGTTAGGGATTTAGATTGGGTCTTGGTGTATTTTGAATTTGGGCTTGTAATAGGATTTGGGTTTGGGCTAGCAATTTTAATGTAATTGGATTGTATTTGGACTTTGAATTTTGGTTTTATTTATTTATATACGGGTCGGGCAAATTGGGCCAATTATAGCTGCCCCTCTTTGCTCGTTGTCGTGTAACGAGAACGGAGCAAAGACTTTAGATGGCCAATTTTGCCAGGTCATGCTGGATATTGGTGCTCTTCTTCTTCAAGTAGCCTCATTCCCACCTATTGCATCTTCAGAGGTATTGGTGCTTCGATCCACTCCACTGTAACGTTAGGGAAATAGGATTTGTAGCTCTTCAAGGAAACATTTGCTATCTTCAGTCTGCTTCACTGTAACTTCAGGGAGATAAGACTTGCAACTTCCACTTGTTTCACTGTAATTTCAAGGCAATAAGGTCTGATTCGATCTGCTCTACTGCAACTTTAGAGAGATTAGATCTGTAATTTATAGTTTCAACCTGTTCCACTGTAACTTCAGGGGAATAAGATTCGATATCTTTAGTCTGCTCCACTGCAACTTTAGGGAGATAAGACTTCACTTCAATCTGCTCCACTGCAACTTCAGGGAGATAAAACTTGCTATGGTAGATTTAATCCGACCTACTGCAACTTTAGAGGCATAGGATTCATCATTTTAATCCGCTCCACTGCAACTTCAGGGAGATAGGATTTGCAACTTCAATTTGCTCCACTGCAACTTCAGGAAGATAAGATTCACTATCTTTAATCTACTCCATTGCAACTTCAGGGAGATAAGACTTGTAACTTCAATCTGCTCCACTACAACTTCAGGGAGATAGGATTATTGGCTTTAATCTACTCCACTGCAACTTCAGAGAGATAAGATTCGCCAGGATCTACTCTACTACAACTTCAGAGAGATAAGATCTGTGATTTATAGCTTTAATCTGTTCCACTACAACTTTAGGAAAATAAGATTTGCTATCTTCAGTCTACTCCACTGCAACTTCAGGGAGATAAGACTTCATTTCAATCCACTCATTGCAACTTCAGGGAGATAGTATTATTGGCTTTAATCTACTCTACTACAACTTCAGGGAGATAAGATTTGTCATCTTCTTCAATCTATTCCACTGCCACTTCAGTGGTATAGGATTTGTAGTTTCACCGATCTGTTCTCAGGGGAACATGTCCTGTAGAATCCATTGCATGGACCTATTTATGCCTAATTATTAGGATGTTATGATCGGAATGAGTCAAAATTTACTAACTAGATGTTATGAATGAATGGAGAATGAGAATGATCCCTTTTTTAATGTTTGGGTTATCATTACTCATTATTCGTTAAGATTTCATCACTGATGTGTTATAGAGTTGTCTTGTTCAGCTGGTGCCTTCAATAGAAACCCAAAGAAAAACTCAATCAGTTTGCCTCAATTGTTCTTTTGAGACTTGAGTTTTGGGCTATCCTTCTTCCACTGTAACCTAGGGATATAAGATCTGACTCTTTTCAAACCTCTTTTATCGCAATTCAAGGGCATAGTATGAGAATCTTCTTCCCTCATCTTGGTCATTTACACCATTCCTAGGATGTCGTGACCAGTTATTTATGCACGAGTATAGAAATTTTTCTAAGAATAAATTCTTCTTATTTCTTGGTGATCGAAGCTTTATCACCGGCACAATATTTTGTTCAATAAATATTTTTGACAACAAAATTCGAAGAGATAGTCTTAATTTAGACTTTTCCTTTTTAGATATTTCAACCTTTAAACTTGGTGCATTCTAAATAATAGTCCTATTTCAAGTTCCTGTATTATTTAGAAACTTCTTAGAGTAATATGAAAAACTTCATTTGAGAAAGTATAATTAGTCCATTAATCATTATTCTAATGCAACACACTTGCAAAAGATCATATCAATGGATAAAAATAGAATTGATTTGGGAGCACGGCCCCAAATGAATAAGTTATCAAGGATAGTAAAAATAAAAAGGGAATTAAATGGGAACATGTATCTTGAAAAAGAATGAAGTATTCCAAGAACAACAAATTCAATATAAATAGTATGAAGACTAGGTGCCCCAGATATCGCAGCTTGAACTTCTCTGCATAACTTTCTAAAGACCATTCTGAGTTTGACATGTGTTTAAGAGATCTAAGTACTTTGTCGATGCTCCAAGATATCGCCTACCATTTCCTATTGATTCAAGTATAGCAAGATCACCACATGCGCCAATTTGATCAAAATTTGAGTTGCTCTGATCACCTCATGTCCCATTCTGATCAAAATTTGAGTCACCTTTTTTGGGTTTTCAACTCAAATCCCCTTTGGTCTCAAGGTGCCTTTTACAGGTTTTCACATTGGCCTCTTATTCTTTTTTTTTAAAGAACTCAAGGCGCCCTTTGCGAGTTTTCACTTTAATCCATTTTCTTTCTTCAGGTGAAGTATTTCTTAAATGAGTCTGAGTTTACAGGATTTGGCAAGTTTTTATCATCCATCTCGCTTAAAATCAAAGCTCCTCCAGAAAAGACCTTCTTTACAACATAAGGTCCTTCAAAATTTAGAACCCACTTCCCTCTAAAATCCTTTTGTAGAGGAAGGATCTTTTTCAACACCAGGTCCCCCTCGTGGAATTCTCTGGGACGAACCTTTTTGTTATAGGCTTGCATTATTTGTTTCTGGTACATCTGATCGTGATGAATAGCTTTTAGTCTTTTTCCTTCTATCAGGTTCAACTGATCATATCGAGATAGTATCCATTCGACCTCATCCAACTTTAGTTCAATTAATACCTGGAGAGAAGGGATTTCAACTTCAATGGGTAAAACTGCTTTCATCCCTTAAACTAGAGAAAAAGGCGTTGCCTCGATAGAAGTCCTGATAGATGTTCGATAAGCAGGGAGAGCAAATGGTAATTTCTCATGCCAGTCATTACAAGTTTCAACCATTTTCCCCACATTTTTCTTGATATTTTTGTTGGCCGCCTCTACTGCACCATTCATTTTTACGCGATACGGTGACGAATTATAGTGTCTGATCTTGAATTGACTGCAGACTTTCGCTATTGTGCTATTATTCAAATTCAACGAATTGTCAAATATGGTTCTTTCAGGCATTCCATATCGACATATGATCTCTTTTTTTAAGAACTTACTGACTGCTGACTTCGTGACATTAGTATATGAAGTCGCTTCTACCCATTTAGTGAAATAGTCAATAACCACAAAGATGAAACAGTGTCCATTAGAAGCCTTCGACGATATTGGCCCGATGACATCTATACCTGACATGGAGAAAGGCCATGGAGAAGTCATAACGTGAAGAGGTGAAGGAGGTGCATGCATTTTGTCCCCATAAATTTGGTATTTATGGCACTTTTTGACATAATTGATGCAATCTCTTTCCATGGTGGACCAGTAATACCCGAATCTCATAATCTGTCTAGCCATGGTGAATCTGTTGGTATGCATTCCGTAAATACCCTCATGGACTTCCTCCAAAATTTCCTTGATCTCCACAGCGTCCACACATCTGAATAGTACTTGATCCTTTCCCCTTTTGTATAAAATCTCTCCATCTAAGACATAGTCAATGGCTAGTCTCTTCAATGTCCTCTTATCATTCTTCATTGCTTGATTAGGGTACTCGTAATTCTTCACATATTGCAATATATCTTGGTACCAAGGATGGTTATCGTTTTCCTCTTCCTCAATACTATAGCAATGAGCCGGGGTCTCATAAATGCTGATTTGAATAGGTTTCATGCCTTCTAGTTTGTTCATTTTGATCATGGAGGCTAGGGTAGCCAGAGCATCAGCCATCTGATTTTTTTCTCGTGGGAGATAACAAAAAGTGATACTGTCAAACTTTTCGATCAACTCCAGAACCAATCTTTGATAACGGATTAACTTTGGGTCTCTAGTTTCCTGTTCCCCTTTGAGCTGGTATATTACCAATGGCGAGTCCTCGTATACCTCTAGTATCTTAATTTTTCACTCTATGGCTGCCTAGATGCCCATGATGCAAGCTTCATATTCAGCCATGTTATTAGTACAATCAAAATCCAATTTACTGGTAAAAGGATAATGATATCCATTTAGGGACACAATGACTGCCCCAATCCCATTACCTACAGAATTTGAAGCTCCGTCGAAATTTAACCTCCAATGATGATTTTCTTGATAATCTTCTTCAGTAGTTGTCACACACATCAAGTCTTCATTCGGGAAATCAAAATCCAAAGGTTTATTAAAGCTCTGCTGGCCAAAAAGTCTGCTATCCCACTCCCATTGACAGCCTTCTGATTTACATATACTATATCAAACTCGGAGAGCAAAATCTGCCATCTAGCCATCTTCCCATTCAACACAGTTGACTCTATCATATACTTTAAAGGGTCTAACTTTGAAATTAGCCAAGTCGTATGGTATAACATGTATTGCCTCAATCTCCGTGTCGTCCAGATCAAGGCACAACATAATTTTTAATAGGCGAATATCTCATTTCACAATCAGTGAATTTCTTACTGAGATAGTATATCACCTTTTCTTTCCTTTCTGTCTCATCAAGCTGGCCCAGCGCACATCCCATGGAATTATCAAACACCGTTAAATACAAAATCACCGGCCTATCCGAACTAGGTAGTGACAGCACTAGAGTATTGGACAAGTATTGTTTTATCTTGTCAAAAGCTTTCTGGCATTCTTCATCCCACACACCTGGATTATGTTTCTTCAGAAGACGAAATATGGGGTCACATTTCTCAGTCAGTTGTAAAATGAACCGAGCAATGTAATTCAGTCTTCTTAAGAAACCTCGAACTTCTTTCTGAGTACGTGGTGGAGGCAAATCTCGTGTCACCTTGACTTTTTCTGGATCAATCTCGATTCCTTTTTCACTGGCTATGAAGCCCAACAGCTTTCCTGACTTGGCTCCAAAAGTGCATTTCGTTGGATTAAGCTTGAGCTTGAACTTTCTCAGTCTTAAGAACAATTTTCCAAGACCTGCACATGTTCCTCTTCTGTTCTAGATTTTGCAATCATATCATCAACGTAAGCATCAATTTCCTTGTGCATCATGTCATAGAACAAGGCTACCGTGGCTCTTTAATATGTTGCTCTTGCATTCTTTAATCCGAATGATATCACCTTATAGCAAAATGTTCCCCATAAGGTAATGAACGTGGTCTTTCCCATATCTTCAGGATGCATCTTTATCTGATTATATCCAGAGAAACCATCCATAAAGGAAAATAGTGAATGACCCACCTTGTTATCCACTAAAGTGTCAATATGAGGCAATGGGAAGTTGTCATTTGGGCTGGCCTTGTTCAAGTCTATGTAATCCACACATATTCGTACTTTCCTATCTTTTTTAAGGATTGGGATGATGTTGGCTACCCATTCGAAATATTTGACCTCTTGTAAAAAACCATCATCAAACTACTTTTTGACTTCCTCCTTTATTTTAAGCACAATATCAGGACTCATCCTTCTGAGCTTCTGCTAAACTGGCTTGCAATCCTCTCTTATAGGAAGGCGATGCACTACAATGTCAGTGCTTAACCCGGGCATATCCTGGTATGACCATGTGAAGAAATCTTTGAATTCTTGGAGTAATTCAACGAGGACTGCCTTGTCTTTGCAGAAATATCAATTCCAATCTTCACCTCTTTTCTTTTTTCTAAGCTCACAATTTCTATTGATTTCTTGTGAGGTAGGATTTGTTTTTCTTCCTATTCTACCATCCTCAACAAGTCCGGAGATAAATCACAATCTACGTCATCTTCAAAGTCATGCGATCCCTCTAAATACATGTCTCGTTCAAAAGGAAATTTAGAATTTGTAGCAGTGTTACTCATGTCATCGATATTCAAAGATCTATTGTAGTTACAAAAGAATATACAAAGAATGTATGAATTTATGAATAATTATTTGTACAGTATGATTATGAATGAAAGAATGATTTAAAAGAAAATCCAAAAAAATAAAATAATTAAAAATAATTTCTCATATAGAAAGAATGAAAGAATATTTGCTCAGAATGATTGCAAATATGTACTTCATTAAAATAATGATGTTTCGACATGAGCCCATTTCACAAAAGAGTTCTTATTGTCTCTAGGCTAAAACAAAGTGTGTTCTAAATATTACTTTAAGAAAGCTCTAAAAACAGCAGGTATTTCTTCTACGGTCCAATTATTTAGAACACTCCCAGGTTCATAACGACGTATATCTAACAAGGTCCATTCTTTATTTGTGTCTTCATGTATGGCATTGATGTGAACATTTTCCAACATCTCTTTGATGCTTTCTTCCAACAGTATCCTTCTCTCAAGATGAATGATGCCTCTAGATACAAAGGTTTTGGATATGTGGGGATTTATCATTAGTTCCCATTTAATTACCTCCCCACTTAGGCGTGCCCTTCTTCTTTCTTGCCTTCTTTCTAACTCCTTCTTTCTCTGTCTTATATCTGGCCTGTATCCTAAGCCAAAGCGATCTTGTTTTTCTTTTAGCACTGGTGCCTCAATTCTTCCTTGAAGATGTCTCCCTAATCCTCTTCCGGGTAAGGCTCCTTTCCCTACCAACAACTGTAACCCCATCTCTGTGGTTTTGGATATTTTAGGCACTGGAATTTTGTTCCCCTCAGAAATAAATGTTGCATTTACAAACTCTAAAGATAGAAAGGAGCATTCAACTGCCTTATCATTAGTTTCCACGTACAGCGCATAATTGGCTACAGCCGCTATGATATCCTCTTTGGCATTTATTGTCACCAACCGACCTTCTGACACTAGTTTCAACTTCTGATGTAATGATGACGGTACAGCCCCCGCGGAATGTATCCATGGTCTCCCTAATAAGTAGGAAGACTTGATATCCATTACAAAGAAATCCACCTCGTAGATAGTCGGACCAATTAATAAGGGTATTTCGATTATTCCCATGACCTTCCTTTCTGTGCCATCTAATGCCCTCACTATATTTTGGCATGTCTTCATGTGCGAGCTATCCACGGGCAGCCTGTTAAGTGTGGATAGGGGCAATACATTCAATGTTGATCCGTTGTCGATGAAAACTCTTAGCAAGGTATACCCTTTGCATCGGGTAGTAATGTGCAAAGCTTTAGTAGACCCCATACCCCCAGGTGGTATTTCATCATCGTTGAAGAAAATAAAGTTATCTGCACTTATATTATTGACCAGCCGATCTAATTTATTGACAGAGATATCATTGTCCACATAGGTTTCATTCAGCACTTTCATCAACGCACTTCGATGCACCTCTGAGCTTAAGAGCAAGGCTAACACAGATATGCGAGCTAGTTGTTTATGCAGTTGTTCCACAACACTATACTCGCTATGCTTCAAGAATTTAAGGAATTCCTTGGCTTCTTCCTATTTTACTAGCTCGTTGATAGGTAACACAGGCTCGGTTGTTGTCCTCTTCTTTTGTTCTATCACTATGACCTTTCCTTTAATAGGTTCTGTTTGAGGACTTATCAAATCATAGTGTTTGCCACTACGCGTATGAGAACCTATTCCCTGATCCTCTTTTGCAGCATTGGCTAAAGTCTCCCTTCCTAGGATGGTTACGTTGCACTTATAGTTCCACGAGACTTTCTTGCTATCCTTGTAAGAGAAGGTTGCAGGTTTCTGAATTATGATTTTTGGCATTACCGGTACTCCCACTTCATTATTCTTTGGTCGCGAGATGATGACCATAGGATGATTTACTTTTGGAAACTTTGTCATTGATTTCGACGCGCATATACTTCTTTCTTCATTGACTTCTTCGTAGAACTCTACTTCCTTATCATCTATCATGCCTTGAACCAAGGCTCTAAATTCTATGCACTCTTGGATCTTGTGCCCTTCTCTGTGATGGAACTAATAATAATTTCTCGTCTTTTTGTAACTCCCTTTTAAATTCAAAATGATTAACCCCCTTTCTACCATCTTCTTCCAGACCCATATCAAATGAGTTCTTACTTCTGCAATGTCTGCCTTAATTCTTCTCCCCATGTTTCCACTCATCATGTTTACCCCATTATCAGTATGATTAGGTAATGGATTTTCTGCACTGGATGAATCATCAAATTTGACAATGCCCATACTAATGAGCTTTTAAACCACCATTTTAAAGGCAGTGCAATTTTCTATGGAATGCCCCATAATTCCCTAAAGATAGTCGCATTGTGCATTTGCATCGTACCATTTGAGGTATGGAGGTTGTAGAGGTTTTAAGTAGAAAGGGGAAACGACGTGTGCATCGAATAAACTTTGATACAACTCCCTATACGACATTAGAATTGGCGTGAACTGGAGCTTCTCAGTGTTTTGTCTTGTGTCGAATTCTTGTCTTGATGAACCTTGTTGG
The DNA here is from genome assembly GCF_007990345.1 of Gossypium hirsutum. Lineage (NCBI taxonomy): Eukaryota > Viridiplantae > Streptophyta > Magnoliopsida > Malvales > Malvaceae > Gossypium > Gossypium hirsutum. The sequence continues at coordinate 6,208 of NW_024403091.1, read as the reverse complement.
TTAGCAACCACCTTTCTTACCTGATTCACCATAATTGATTTTAAGTAACCCTTTCTATATGTACTCGTATTGTTCACCTCATTTTCCTTTTTCTTCGAGGTCGACCTTCTGTTACTTTCTCCAACATCAATCTTCCCACTCCTTATGGCATTTTCAACCATTGCACCATTCATGACTATGTCAGAAAAATTTTTGTGGCACTTCCTAACATATGTGTGATAAATGGGGCTTTCAGTGTGTTAATAAAGAGTATTGTCATTTCTCTTTCCAGGAGCGATAGCTGAACTTGGATGGCAACCTCCCTCCACCTTTGTGCGTATTGCCTAAAACTTTCATTCGGCTTCTTTTCCATATTTTGTAGGGTGATTCTATCAGGAAGCATATCTGTTACGTGACTGTACTACTTCATGAATGCTTGTGCTAAATCCCTCCATGAACTAATCCTGGTACGGCTCAATTGATTGTACCATTTAGATGCTACCCCTGTGAGGCTATCTTGGAAGCAATGTATTAGTATTTGGTCGTTAACATATCCAGTCATCTGCCTACAAAACATGGTAATATGAGCTTCAAGGCAACTGGTCCCATTTACTTCTTAAATTCTAGCATTTTTAATTTGTAAGGGAGTACCAAATCCGGGACCAAGCTCAGATTTTTAGCATCAATCCCATGGTAGCTCTCAGTCCTTTCCATTGCCCTGAATTTTTTTCGAGCCATTTACACCTTTCCTCTAGCTGTTTTTGCAATTCCTCATTTGTTTTTTCTTTTTCAGCCATTTCATCGAATTTAAGGATAGTAGGATTAATAGTGTTATCTCCAGGGTTAAGCCTGATCCGGCTTGAAAGACCATTGGTGTTGAGGCACCGGCCTGAAACTACTGAGGCCTGATTGTGACAGAAGATTTGCGCGGGTACACCTCAGCTTGGGTCTACACATGTGGAGGAGTAAAGCTGAGGGATAGAGAGGTCCCTCATTGTCCTATTCTTCAACATTAGCCATAGGACCCTTTCCTTTATTATTTCCCCCAGCCAACAATTGAGTCAACTGAGTCATCATATTTCTTTAAGACTCCAACATTTTGTCCATCATATCTTGCTGAATCTTAGCTAGCTACTCTTGCATTTGCAGCTGAAGTTGGTCTAGCATTTCATTTTGGAACAGTTCAAGTCTTTCCAATCTTTGGTCCATGTCTTTGGTTTTTGTTCGAATACCGTAACGATGTTTGGTTGGTTGGTTGGTTTCCAGATTAACTGAGGAATTATTTTAATCGATTAGGATCTTTTAATAGTCTTTAATGCATATGATGCAATGCAATGTATGAAATGAATGCAAAAAAGGCGTCAATTCTGATTCAATTCCATTTAGAAAACTTTACTAGAAAATAAATTTCTTTACATAAAATGGGCTACAAATAAGGTTTTGCCCTAATACTCAGAACTCTAATCTTCCTAAGTAACGAGGCTAACTCTTGCCCCTGATCTAATTCCAATTCATACCTCACACTCAGCGTATCGGCCTGCCCTGCCAAAGTCTACAAGTGATCAGCTACCTCTCGAATCTGAACCACGGCTTCTCCCATAATATGATCCCTGTTTCTAACTTGATTCTAAAAGTAGTGAAGCTGCTCATTATGACGATCTTCGTTTGCTTCCAAGTACTCGATTCGGATCTCACAATTTTGCAATGCCATTTCTAACTCGTCTATTCTTTTTTTCATTTATTCAATCTTGCTCAACCTCGCTCTCAACTCTATCGTAGAATTTCGATTTTGATACTGACGAAAAGATCTTTCTAACTCGGTCACTCTGTCCTTTAGTTCACCTTTTTCCTTTTGGTTCTTTGACAAACTCATCTCTAAAGCCTCATTTCGTGTCTGAACCTCCTGGAATTTCCTTTCCCATCTATCGACCTTGTTCTTTTCTTCTCAAATCTCTTCACGCCACTGCTCTAAAGTTTTCCCCAACCCGACAGTTCTCGTTTACAGGCGCAGTCTCTTATAATTTTTCTTCAAGCTATCTAAATCCTTCTCAGCTTTATTTTTCCCTTTTCTTAATTTTTCAATCTCGAGTTTTTGAACATCCATGTCTAATCTCAAGTTCATCTTTTCTTCTTCCATTTGTTCTATCTTCTTTTCTAATTTTGCATTTCTTCTTTCAAAATCTTGTCTTATGATTTCTAGCTCAGAAGAGACAACCCGCAAATGTTCCTCTAATGACTGACTGTTTCCCTGACTTGGCTTGGGGATATTATCAGTGATCCCCCTAACCCACCATTCATTCCACGATTAATCTCTTCATCCGACGAGTCTGGTTCCATGCATTGGACATCTCTCGAATCTTCTTTTTGTAACCATCGCCCTTGTATGAGAATTCACACTCAACTATTCCCTGGGTTGCGGGTATAAATTGCCTTGACCTATACTGCCTGATTACTAGCAACGGGCATAACCAATAGCTCCTCAAATTCCAAGAAGAGGGACCCAATCAAAATCACAGCATCGATACAGGATCTCATCGAGAAGCAACCAATGAGCTCTCCACTCGATGTCCTCTTCCTGAAGATTCTGAACAATTGCCACCCATTTCTCCTCTAAGATGACATCCCTTCTCGGTGTAGCTACTATCTCTTCCAGTGGAAAATAGTTTTCGGAGAAGACCCGATACGAAACCCTATCAACCTTCTAGAAGTGACTGTGGAACCAAGTGATTAGGAGCTGCGTACATCCGATGAATCTACCCTCCCCCGCTTTTCGGCATGTATTCAGTGACCTAAAGGTTTCTGCCAAAATTGTCAGGACTGGTGTAACTCTCTTATCAAGCCAGTTGAATAAATCAGTGACTGCTTCATCAACGTGCCCAAAGATTTTGGGGAAGACAACTAAGCCGTATATACTCAAAGCAAAGGCATCTACCCTCTTCTTCGTATCTGGGTGTGCTAGAATTAGATTCTTCAAGCTCTTCCAGGGAATGTACTTACTATCCCCCTTCTTCTTGATCCGGGTTGCAACCCACTGCTCGCTCATCCCAGTTATATTCATCAACTTTTTCACAAAGGTCAGTACATTTATAGCTCTCGAGTAGGCTCTATCTACTTGAATCTTCGAACACCAAAGTAAAGCCATATATTCTTCTATTGTAGGCACCAAATCGACCTTCCCAAATGTGAAGCAACTGTATGCAGGATTCTAAAATTGGGCGAGAGCTCGAAACAGGTGCTTGTCTACTTTCATATCAAGCAGATAAGGAAAATTCCCATAATTAGAGTAGAATAGCTGTCTAACCTCATCGTTCCACTGATCTTAGATTTCCTTCAACTCTTGCAAACTGTTTTGAGTTATGCTAATGTGAGTAAAGTCCCATAGTTCTGATGCATACCCCTCAGCCAAACTATCACCTTTCTCACGCTGTTTTGTTTCGGACCAAGTTCAGACAATCGCATTATCCTCCGCTTTATCAAGAAACCCTTTTCCATGATAAGCTTTCTATCTAGCAACTGAATATGAACCAACGCCTTTTATAATGAAATGCCATGTAGTTGAAATGCCATGCAATCAAAATAAGACACAAAAAATCAGTATCATGTATAAACATAGAATCCAATACAATCAAGAAATAACAAAACACTTATTTGGGTATCTATTAGGGTCTGGTGTAGTTCTACCTAGGGTGAGTTCCTAAGGTTCACTATGAAGTTCGGCTTCTAGGTCAAAGGTACCTGAACCAGCCGATTCCTCGATCCTTACCCATTATAGGCTCATGCAGACCGAGTTCGGTTCAGTGGAATACATTTCCCTATGACTATACGGAGATAAAAATCTCATGAAGGCATAGGTACAAATGTATCCCGAAAGTGATCCACTATCCTATACGGAGGTGAGAACCTCAAAAGGAATAGTTTTTCACTCCCACTTAAAAGGGTAAAATCGTCAATCTCATATAATATGCAATGTAAATACACTAACAGACCTAGACCAACCAAGCAAGAAAACAATAAATGCAAATGGGATATCATGAATTTTAAAACAAGTTTTGACTGTTCGACCATAAGATAGAAATTAATCAATTTATGGCTCGACTCTTAAAACAGTCCCTAGTGGAGTCGCCAAGCTGTCGAAACCACTTTTTGAAATGATAATAAATTAAATAAAAATATCATGTAATAATAAAAATAATAATAATGTAATAAATTAATTAATAGCAAAAATATCAAACAGGACTAAATTGAAACAAAAATAGAAATTCTGGGGCAAATATGAAATAAATAAAAATAAAAAAGACCAAATCGAGTGCACGAATAACAAGGAGGGACTAAAGCAGAAAATATCCCCGCCCTCCCAAAAGGCAGCACCTTACATGGAGCAAAAATGAAATCAAAGCAAAATTTTAGGGCAAAATTAGGAAAAAAAGAAAACTTAATTGCAAAACCATTAAAAGGTGGAAAGACCGAGGTTGTAAATAACCCATTTAACAAAAACACGTGGATCCCAGTGGAGTAGGTCGGGTCGCGCACGGGTGGCCTTATACGGCGTCATTTTCGATTGTTATGTAAACCAAAAAAACTGTTTTAAAAAAACATTTTTAGAAGCTATTTTTGTTCAAAAAAATAGGGGCTCTTCTCTGCTAAGGTTTCACATCCCAACTAGCCCACCGTGCCTCCACCGCGATTCCACCGTGAACGGTGGTTGAAGTTGCACCACGAATGGCCTTTCACTCCTTTTCGCGTGAATCCGAATGCGTCTAAGGTAAACCCTCTTCTTTCCTTTTTAATATATATTTTTATTTAAAAAACAAATTGAAACTAAAAGGAAAAAAGGGAAAAAATAGAATACTACATTCTATCTTTCAAAAAAACTCAAATTGCCAGTAAATCGTTTTTTTGATTGATCTTCTCCCTCCCTTTTTAAAATATCAAGACTGCTTTTTATATAAGATAATGGAAAAAGAAAAATGTAAAAAAAAATCTAATTTTAAATGCGTTATCTGCTTCTTGCCTTTGGTTTGCAATTTTTCTGATTTTCTTGCTTTTTTTCCTGCCCGTGCTATTTGTTGCCATTTTTGTTATATAGGTACAAGCTCGGAGAGGACGCATGCGCGCAGAGGCGCAGCACGTGCGGCACCTGGATCTTCTAGGGTTTCTATTTCGTGGTCTAGGGCTAGGCATTGGGCCACTTTATTGGGTTAGAGATTTAGATTGGGTCTTAGTGTATTTTGCATTTGGGCTTGTAATAGGATTTGGGTTTGGGCTAGCAATTTTAATGTAATTGGACTGTATTTGGACTTCGAATTTTGGTTTTATTTATTTATACACGGGCCGGGCAAATTGGGCCAACTACAGAGTAAACACAAGATGAATAATTCCATCTTGAAAAGAATAAATACTTGACTTTTTTGTCTTAGCTAGCACTTGACACGACTCGACAACTGTAGAAGCTTTCTGCAACTTCGTGCTTTAATGAGCATCAAGTTGAAAATGCTCCAATTAAATCTTCATGTGTAGCTTTTCTTGCTCCGTAAAATCGTCCAAATAAAATTCATTCATAAGCTTGTAGATATCTTCTGCCCAGAAAGCTTTGTAATTATCGCGTGGATCCAAAGCGGAGCTAAGAACAAGTAACTCCACTACCTCATCATTAAAGCAAGAATTCATTTTTGTTAGCAATGAATCGATACTAGTAATGAATATATCAAAGCTTTAGTGATGCTCAATTGTTAGGTTATCTCTCTAGATGCGAGACCAACCTCGAACAGCTTTGTACGGAACACTTAAATTTGAGACTTCTATCTCATGATCTTTACAAAATAATTCAACTTTCTCAAAAAAAGGATCCCACCCATGTTCTCTAAATTTCTAAAGAAGCGTTTTAGCTGATGACACCGGCTGCATCACATTTAGTATAAACTTTGAGCATATGAAATTTGTGTTGTTTATGTCACAGTTGGTTCCAATGCGTTTGGGCAATATTTTCCTTCTGGATTTTATTTGGTGTATCAACAATTATATTAATAATGCAGTTGTGGCATCAGTCTTATTAGGTGCGCAATTTCTTGCCATCTTTCAACTACAAACCTGTTACTGTGATTGTCTGAGGGAAGGTTTCTGTAGGAAAGAGCAAAATAATTCTTCTAGTTCGTCTGATGGTTGTGGCTCAAATGTGAAATGCAATAGTAGTGTTAAAGTAGGTCATACTAAAAATATCATCAAAGGTAGT
>NW_024403090.1:0-25000 GCF_007990345.1 Gossypium hirsutum | reverse complement strand
GATTTGGATCCATTTCTATATGAAAAGCATGATTTTTTTTAACAATCAGAAGATGTCACACTATCATAGGTTAAAAAATGACATGTAGAGCTAGACACATATGCTACGTTAGCCCGAGAATCAACTAAACCGTAGCTCTGATACTAATAAATGTAACACCCCTAACCTGTATCCGACGCTGGAACAGGGTTACAGAGTATTATCGGAATTATAATTTATAAAACCAAGCATTACATAAACAATTATCATTCGAAACAAAAACCATTCATAATCATTCATATGGACCCTAATACGAGCCTTTGAGGCCCAAAATAGACTTTAAAAGTGGTTAGGGACTAAACCTAGTACTTAAGAAAATTTTAAATAAATCATGAAAATTTTTCAAAGTGCAGGGGACACTCGCCCGTGTGTCCAGGTTGTGTGTCTCACACGATCAAGGGACACGCCCGTGTCTTAGACCGTGAGGGCATTCGAAATGGGATCACATGGCCGTGTACCAGCTCGTGTCTGACCCCATGTAACTCACTGACTTGGTTCACACGGCCGACCACATGCCCGTGTGTCAGGCCATGTACCTTTTGTGTCCGTATGCCAAGCCATGTGCTAAGTCATGTGAAAACTGGAGGGTATACTGACTTGTGCCACACGTCCAAGCCATACGCCCGTGTGCTAGGCCATGTGAAGCTACTGACCTTATTTCTAATTAAGTATCAAGGGACACAAGGCCATGTCACTTGGCCGTGTGTCACAAAAGGCTGAGACACGCCCGTGTCTCTGCCTGTGTGGACAAAATTAGGCTATTTTCCAAGCCATTTTCCTCACCCAAAGTGATGCCAACCTAAATTCAACAATGCACAAACAACCATGGCATAAATAGGCACTTAAAGCTATCTAATATCAAGTTTACATCATGCACTATCACATATATAACATGATATCAATAAGTACATACCAAAGGTTACTTTACAACATACCAAATATGCCTCCAAAGTATACCTAAATGGTCAAACTCACTTATTAGAATTTGTGCCTAATTTAACATGCATACCACATTCTCAAATTCAATCATTTGGTACTCAAAATACCAATACACAATTAAGGCATTCACCAAGTAACTATACATCACATACCAAAAAGATCATTTATACATATTTATATAACCAAGTATATAAAAATAAGCCAAATCACATGGCTAAACACATAACCAAAATAACATGAGACATATATGCCATATTAGCCAAACACCTATTCATGTCATTTAACCCAAAATATACAAAAATTCAAAGTACCTAAATGAGAGTTTGATAGTGCGATGGGATCTCCGACAGCTTCCAAAACGAGCGAGCTTTCGAATCACTAAAAACATGGAAAAGTAAATAGATTAAGCAATTAAGCTTAGTAAGTTCATATTTCACAAAACTTGGCTTACCATTTAATCACAATTTAAGTAATTAAACATAGCATAATGCAACACAATTTGATCCACAAGCCTAACACATTTTCATCCACAAATTTAAGCATGAAATCACAAATCTCATAGATTCAATTCCCACAAGATTCATGTACATACCTGCACTGGTTCATATTGAATTCACATACTCTCGTAACATCACCATGTCTGTTGAACCATTTGGAATAATATCGAATACTCGGGTATCTCACACATTAAGTGTCAATACATGATCGAAACCATCTCTATCTCCTATCTCATATAAATGCTCACTCTCGAGCTAACACTTGGTCTACTCACACAAGCTGACGGTCAAGACGTAGCTACATGGTGCTGCTCACACAAGCTGACGGGTAACCGCAACACATGGCAGAAAACTCAGCCACCAGTAGAACGTACGGGACCAGTACCCAAAACACAATAACCCCTAATGACATGTCATTTGTATACTATCTATTCCTAAGGTTCAACTGGGATCCATACAATTTTCGATATCTCGTCGAGAATTTCCCTAGTGTTGTATCATCACAATTATATTAATTTAGCATATGAACACATATAATTTAAACCTTATTAATATACGAACTTACCTCGAACTTGTAAGAAGAAAAACGATTGCTCAGTCCAAAAGTTTATCTTTTCCCTGATCTAATTTTGTATGCTGCTTTTCTTGATCTATATAATCAAATTTAACTATTTTAATTCATATTTTACTCAATTCAATCCAAATTTCATGCTATGGAAAAATTACCATTTTACCCCTATATTTTTAACTCCTTTACAGTTTAGTCCTACTCTCATCAAAATGAAAATTCATACAATTTAGTCCACACCAATGCTAGCCGAATATCATCTAAGCTTAAAGAAGCCCATACATTTCATTAATTCACACTTTTCACCACATAATTTTCATATTTTACAAATAAATCCCTATTTGATATTTTCAACCAAAAATCACTTTACAAAACTTATTTATCTAACAATAACTATTCATTTTCTAACATCAAACATCAAAACACATACACATTCATAATGGTAAAACCTTAATACTTTAACAATTTCACAAATTATTCCCCAGTCTAGCTAGATTAAGCTACAACGATCCCAAAAACATAGAAATCATTAAAAACGGGACAAAAATCACTTACCTAATAGCAAGATGAAGTTGTCGAAAGCTTAAGCAGAAAAATGGCTTCCCAAAACCTAATTTTTGGTTGATGATGATGAATAAAAGATGATAGCATATTTTATTTAATTAGTTTTTATCATTATTTACTTATTTACTTAATTAACCTTAAAAATTAATCAAATTTACACAAATGTCAATCCATGCTCATCCACTAACACCATTAATGGTCTATTTACCATATAAAGACCTCTACTTTAAATTTCCATAACTATTAGACACCTTTAGCTATCTTAACACAACCTTTAGCACTATACGCTATTTAGTCCTTTTTCACAAATTGAGCAAACAAACGGTAAAGTTTCTTAAGGAAATTTTCATATGACTCTAGTATCATGCTATAGATATTAAAATAATAATAAAATAAATATTTTCACTTCAAATTTGTGGTCATGAAACCACTGTTCCGAATACACTGAAGACGGGCTATTACAATCTCCCCCCTTAAGGAATTTTCGTCCTAGAAAATCATACCAAAAAATAGGTTAGGGTACTGTTTTCTCATAGCTTCCTCAAGTTCCCACGTAGCATTTCAATGCCGTGACGTTGCCAAAGAACTTTCACTAAAGCTATGCTTTTGTTTCTTAACTCTTTAATCTCTCGTGCTATAATTCTGATCGGTTCTTCACTATACGACATATTGGGCTGAATATCAATTTCTGCCGGAGAATTTATATGTGAAGGATTTGATCAGTATCATCATAACATGCATACATGAAACACATTATGAATCTTTTCCAACTCTGATGGTAATTTAAGTCGATATGCCACTAGCCCTATTCTCTCTATAATCTCATAGGGTCCAATAAACCGTGGACTCATTTCCTTTTGCAACCAAATCTAAGAATCTTTTTCCATGGCGATACTTTCAGAAACACTCTGTCACCAATTTGAAATTCAATATCTTTACGTTTCAAATCAATACACAATTTCTGTCGATCTAAAGCTTCTTTCAAACTGTCATGAATTAGTTTCACTTTTTCTTCAGTCTCTCTGATCAAATAAACCCTGTGAATCTTTTTCTCACTAAGCTTGGTCCAATACAATGGAGTTCAGCATTTACGACCATATAAAGCTTCATACGGTGCTATATTTATGCTCAACTGATAACTATTATTATACGCTAATTCCACCAGCGGTAAATATTTTTCCAAGTTGCCTTCAAACTCTAAAACATAGCAACGAAGCATATCTTCGAGAATGTGAATCACTCTCTCAAACTAGCCATCGGTCTGAGGATGAAATGCAGTGCTAAAATATAACTATATATCCAAAGCCTCTTGCAATTTCTTCCAGAATCATGTTGTAAACCGTGGATCTCTATCCGAAATAATGGAAATTGGCACTCCATGCAATCTGAAAATCTCTGAATGCACAATTCAACTAATCTTTCAAGTAAAAAGCCTGTACATACTGGAATTAAGTGTGTATATTTGTCAAACGATCAACAATAACCCAAATAGCATCTCTCTTTTTCGAAGATAAGGGTAATCCTGATATGAAATCCATCGAACTCTATCCCACTTCCACTCAGGTATCATTATTGGTTGTACCAGTCCTGAAGGCACTTGATGTTCGGCTTTAACCTGTTGACAAATCAAGCATCTTGACACAAAATCAGAAATGTCACGTTTCATGCTCGACCACCAATAACTATGTCAAATCACTGTACATCTTAGTACTCCATGGATGAACAAACAAGCTACCGTTGTGTGCTTCGTGTAGAATTTTTTGTACAAGCTCAGCATTCTTTGGTACACATATTCTACCTCGGAACAATAAACAATCATCAAATCTGATCTAAAACTTTGAGTCAGTAGTCAACTCGCACTGTACTCTTCTAGCTTGCAATTCATTATCACATTTCTGAGTCTCACAAATTTGCTATAAAAACATTGGTCTAGCTTTTAACTCAGCTAAAATTGAACCATCATCAGACAAGCTCAATCACGTATTCATCGCTCTCAGAGCAAACAAATATTTTCTATTCAAAGCATCCGCAACTACATTTGCTTTTCCCAGGTGATAATCGATCACTAATTCATAGTATTTCAACAATTTGAGCCATCTTCGTTGTCTCAAGTTCAAATTTTTTTGTGACATCAAATACTTCAAACTCTTGTGATCAGTAAATATATGGCACTTTTCACCGAACAAATGGTGTCGCCAAATCTTCAATGCAAATACGATCGCAGCCAACTCCAAGTCATGTGTCGGATAATTCTTCTCGTGCATCTTTAATCATCTGGAAGCATACACTATCACTTTACCTTCCTGCATTAACACACATCCTAAACCGTTTAAGGACGCCTTACTGAAAATCACAAATTCTTTACCCGACTCAGGCTGAACCAAAACTGGTGCTTCGATTAACCGTGCTTTCAACAGGTTAAAACTCTCTTGACATTTCTCGGACCACTCAAATTTCACATCTTTTTGCAATAGCCGAGTCATTGGTGTAGCAATCATTGAAAAACCTTTAAAAAATCTCCAATAATAGCCCGCTAATCCCAAGAAACTTCTGACCTCGAAAATGTTTCTTGGTGGTTTCCAGTCGACAACAGCTGTAATCTTGCTCGGATCAACTCTGATGCCTTCCACCGAAACAATGTGTCCCAAAAATCTAACTTCACGGAGCTAAAATCCACACTTTCTAAATTTAGCAAATAATTGTTTATCACACAAAGTCTGTAACAATGCTCAGCATTTTCAGATTCGTTTCGAGAATATATCAATATATCATCAATGAACACGACAACAAATCTATCCAAATACGTCTAAAGATTCGATTAATCAAAACCATGAATACTGCAGAGCATTAGTTATCCCAAATGGCATAACAAGAAATTCATAATACCCGTACCTGGTCCTGAATGCAGTTTTCGGCACATCTGAATCTTTAACCCGCAACTGATAATAGCCAGATCGCAAATCAATCTTTGAAAATACTGTTGCTCCTTTCAACTGATTGAGCAAATCATCAATTCTTGGTAAAGGATATTTATTTTTAATCGTGACCTTGTTAAGCTATCGATAATCAATACACAGTGTTATAAATAAAGATAAAAAGTAAAATAAAAAAAGTAATAAATAATAGGTGTTTATAAAGAAGTTAGGGCACACGGCCATGCTCATTTCAGCCCGTGCGTTTCGTGGTTTTTAAAATTGGGCACATTGGTGCACATGGCCATGTTGCACGACCGTTTCATTTTTCGTTCGCTTCTCCCACGCCTGTGTTGTTTTGACAAGCTCGACCACAGTCGGTGGGCACGGGCGTGTCCCGTGTCCGTGTTAATTTGGTAGGATTGCCCACGGCCATGTCGCACGGCTGTGGCAACTTATCGAATCCCGTGTTGGGGAAACGTTTTTGCTCTATTTCACACGGCCGTATAGCATGGCCGTGTTACCACCCGTGGTATCGGCACGGCCTACGGCATGCCCGTGTGCCTGGTCGTGTGGTTCTGGAAATCCTATGTTCAGTGACCCAGTTATTGAATTAAATGTTAAAAACTAAAATTTAAAGAAGTTAACACCGTTAGTGCTCGAGTTGCCTCCCGAGAAGTTCTTATTTATAGTCTAAGCTCGACTCTACCTTGTGGGTATATTTAGGTAACTTAGTGGAGCTGTAGCTCCTCTTTATCGTCTTTGAAATTCTCACCATTATAAAATTTGAGACGATGTCCATTTACCTTAAAACTGCCTTGTGATGGATGACTTACCTCTACGATATGGAAACATAGTTTGGACTACGAAAGGACCTGTCCATCGTGATTTAAGCTTTCCAGGAAGCAATTTGATCCTCGAGTTGTATAACAGGACAAGATCTCCAACTTCAAATTGCCTTTATTGCTTCAAACGAGCGTCGTGGCGGCACTTCGTTGCTTCCTTGTATAGGCACGAATCTTCATATGCATTGGCTGGCCACTCATCTAACTCGTTCAACTGCATCAACCTATTTTCACCTGTAAGTTTGGGGTCAAGGTTTAGAAATTTTATAGCTTAGAATGCCTTGTGTTCTAGCTCAAATGATAGATGACAACTTTTTTCGTAAACAAGTCGATAAGGTGATGTTCTTATTGGGGTCTTAAAAGTAGTTCTATAAGCCCATAAAGCATCATCTATTTTCATCGCTCAGTCCTTCCTGTTTGACCCTACTGTCTTTTCTAGAATATGTTTGAGCTCTTGGTTTGCTACTTCGACTTGTCCACTAGTTTGAGGATGATAAGGGGTAGCTGTTTTGTGGTGAACTCCATATTTCTTAAGGGTCTTATCAAATTGGGCGTTACAAAAATGAGGTCCTTTATCAGTGATAATTACTCTAGGGGTTCCAAATGGAGAGAAGAGTTTTTTATGGAATTGTACTACCACTCTAGCATCATTAGTAGGTAAAGCTTGGGCTTCCACCCATTTAGAGGTATAATCAACGGCTTCTAATATGTATTTATTCCCGAATGAGCTGGGGAATGGACCCATGAAGTCGATACCCCAAACGTCAAATATTTCACATGAGAGCATATATGTCTGAGGCATTTCATCACGTTTGGATATATTACCTGTCATTTGGCATTTGTCACAAGAAGCAACATACCTGTTGGCGTCTTTGAATAGAGTGGGCCAATAAAAACTTGATTAAAGGATTTTATGTGCGGTCTTATTTCCACTGTAATGTCCTCTAGTCGGTCTTAAGTGGCAATGTTCCATGATTTTCAATGCTTCTGTCCTTGTAACAATCTCCTAATGATTTGATCTACACATATACGGAAAAGAAAAGGGTCTTCCCAAAAGTAGTTTTTCACATCAGTGAAGAATCGTTTCTTTTGCTGATGTGTCAACCCTTTTGGGATAATATTAGTGGCTAAGAAATTTGCAATATCTGCAAACCAAGGTACCTCAGAATTAGATATAGCAAAAAAATTTCTTCAGGGAATGAATCATTTATTTCAACGTCATCTGGCTCTTTGGTACTTGAGTTTTCAAGCCTGGAGAGATGGTCAGCCGCAAGATTTTCAGCTCCTTTCTTATCCTTAATCTCCAAGTCAAATTCTTGCAATAATAAGATCCATTGAATGAGTTGAGGTTTTGCATCAGTTTTAGTCAAAAGGTAGCGAAGAACGGAATGGTCAATATAAATGACAACTTTAAGCAATATTAGATATGGCCTAAATTTATCGAATACAAAAACCACAGGTAGTAGCTCTTTCTCTGTGGTGGTGTAATTTTCTTGTGCGACTGTCAAAGTTCTGCTAGCATAATAGATAGGTTGAAAATGTTTATCTCTTTGCTGTCCCAAAACTGCACCTACTGTAAAATCATTCGCATCTCACATTAGTTCAAAAGGTGAATTCCAATCAGATGCAATTATAATTGGAGCTTTAGTCAATTTATCCTTTAAAGTATTAAATGCTTCTAAACACTCCTGATCGAAATTAAAAGGCACATCTTTTTCTAGTAATTTAGTCAAAGGCTTAACTATTTTAGAAAAGTCTTTAATAAATCTTCTATAAAACCAAGCATGTCCTAAAAAGCTTCAATAGCCTTAACCGAATTAGGGGGAGGTTGTTTTCAATGGTTTCAATTTTAAATTTATCAACCTCAATCCCTCTACTAGAAATTTTATGTCCTAACACAATACCTTCTTGAACTATAAAGTGACATTTTTCCCAATTAAGCACAAGGTTTGTTTCCTCATATCTTATTAACACTCGTTTTAAATTTTTAAGGCAAAGAAGGAAAGAGTTACTGAAAATCGAGAAATCATCCATAAATACCTCCATGACGTCTTCTACGAGTTCGTCAAAAATAGTATCATGTAGCGCTAAAAAGTAGCAGGAGCATTACATAATCCAAAAGGCATTCTACGATAAGCAAACGTACCATATGGACATGTAAATGTCATCTTTTCTTGATCTTCAAGAGCTATTGGGATTTAAAAATAGCCAGAGAGTCCGTCTAAAAACCAATAGTACATATGCCCCGACAATCTTTCCAACATTTGGTCAATGAATGAAAGGGGGAAGTGATCTTTTCTCGTGGCATCATTTAGCTTTCTATAATCAATGCAAACTGTCCAACCTGTGGCTGTCCTTGTTAGGATTAATTCATTCTTTTCATTGGCTACCACAGTCATGCCTCCTTTCTTAGGAGCAACCTGCACTGGACTTACCCAAGAACTATCAGAAATAGGATAAATAATTCCATCATCTAGGAGTTTAATTACCTTAGCTTTAACAACTTCTTTCATGTTGGGGTTCAGTCATATTTGGGCTTGCACGCATGGCTTATATTCATCTTTCATTAAAATTTGTGGGTGCAAAAAGAAGGGCTGATCCCTTTAATGTCAAAAATTTTCCAAGCTATGGCCCTTTTATGCTCTCTTAAGACTTGGAGTAATTCCTCTTTCTCTTTGGGTTGCAAGTTAGATGCAATGATTACCGGTAATGTAGAGTTATTTCCAAGGAATGCATATTCCAAGTGATTCAGTAATTGTTTAAGTTCTAGTTTGGGAGGTTATTCAATAAAGGATTTTTGCTTAGGTTCATCGTTTACCTTAATACCCTCATATTCTGCTGGTCTTGGGAAGGGTTCATTGGGATTCAGTTCAGTTCCTATCTCAGAATTATCATCCCCCTCCTCTCTTTGGGCAAGACACAATTCCAACTTGTCCTTATGTATGATTTCCTGAAAAGAATCTTTAGTAGCATGATCAATAAAGTCAATAAAATAACATGAGTACGTCATCCTGTTCCCTAGAAAATCTCATGGCATCATAAATTTTAACGTTAATCTCTTCGTCACCTACTCTAAGTACCAATTTACCATCACCCACATCAATAACAGCCCTAGCAATGGCTAAAAATGGATGACCTAAGATTAAAGCCACTTCAATATCCTCATCCATGTCAAGCACAACGAAATCAACAGGGAATATAAATTTATCGACTTTTACAAGTACATCCTCTATAATTCCCCTAGGATATTTAACAGATCTATCAGCTAATTGAATACTCATCCTAGTGCGTTTAGGTTCCCTAAGACCAAGTTGTTTAAACATTTTATATGGCATCAAATTAATGCTAGCACCTAAATCAGCTAGTGTCTTATCAACATTCAAACTACCAATTAAGCAGGGAATAGTAAAACTTCCTGGATCTTTTAGTTTGGTTGGTAGTTTATTCTGGAGTATGGCCGAGCATTCCTCATTAAGTCCACTATAGATAGGTCTTCAAATTTCCTTTTGTTTGTTAGAAGCTCTTTTAAAAATTTTGCATATGGAGGCATCTGTGATATAGCTTCAACAAAAGGTAAGTTAACATGCAGTTGTTTGAAAAGTTCAAGAAATTTACCAAATTGTGCATCCATGCGATCTTTCTTCAACGTTGCTGGATATGGGATTGGCAGTTTATATTCCTTTGGCATTGGATTATTTTCGAGTTTTACTTCCTCTCCTTCATTTCTGTCAGCTTCTTGTGGTAGCTTCTTTTTAGATTCAACTAACGCTTTCCCACTCCTTAGTGTAACTGCTTTCACATGCTATTTTGGATTGGGTTCAGTGTTACTAGGTAGACTTCTTGGTGGTATTTCTGAAATCAATTTAGCAAGCTGCCCTATCTGAATTTCGAGCCCTTGGATCGATGCTTGCTAATTCTTAAGTGCTATTTTGGTATTCTGAAAGTGAGTTTCCGACACCGAGATAAACTTTGTTAGCATCTCCTCAAGGTTAGGCTTCTTTTCCTACTGGTAAGGTGGTTGTTGAAAACCCGGAGGGTGTTATGGCCTTTGATTTTCTTGACCACCCACGAGAAATTGGGATGGTTCCTCTAACTTGCATTATAGGTATTACGGTATGGGTTATTTTGAGGTCTAGAATTATTGTTACCCATATATTGGACTTGTTCCTCCTCGTTGCTAGGGTTGAAGGATTGGTATTCCGTGTGTACTCCTCCTCCATTTGAATCGCACCTC
This sequence comes from Gossypium hirsutum, assembly GCF_007990345.1. Classification (NCBI taxonomy): domain Eukaryota; kingdom Viridiplantae; phylum Streptophyta; class Magnoliopsida; order Malvales; family Malvaceae; genus Gossypium; species Gossypium hirsutum. Next base: position 14,402 of record NW_024403090.1, on the reverse strand, counting down.
ATCACTAGATGTACCTGAGTAGAACTACACAAACCGTCAATGTTTTTATTTAAGAGTTCTACCTGGTTAGATAGCATAGTAACCGCATCGAGGTTGAAAACACTAGCTACTTTCGTCGGCTTTGTTCTCATGACTTGCCACTGATAGTTATTCAGTGACATCTCTTCAATAAATTCGTAAGCCACTTCAGGTGTTTTGTTATTGATAGTCCCACCAGTAGCTGTGTCAATCATCTGTCTAGTCGAAGGATTCAGGCCATTGTGAAATGTTTGAACCTGCAACCATAAGGGCAGCCCATGGTGAGGGTATCTTCTCAAGGGGTCCTTGTATCTCTCCCATGCATCATAGAGTGTCTCTAGATCCATCTGCACAAAAGAAGAGATATCATTCCTTAATTTAGCCGTTTTAGCCGGCTGAAAATATTTAAGTAAAAATTTTTCGGTCATTTGTTCCCAAGTAGTGATTGGCCCTCGTGGTAATGAGTTCAACCACTGTTTTGCTTTGTTCCTCAACGAAAAGGGAAACAACCGAAGGTGAATGGCATCATCAGAAATGCTATTGATTTTAAATGTGTTGCAAAACTCCAGAAAATTCGCCAAGTGATTGTTTGGATCCTCATCCTGCAAACCATCAAACTGAACAAATTGCTGTATCATTTGAATCGTGTTAGGTTTTAGTTCAAAATTATTTGCAGCAATAGCTGGCCTAACTATACTTGACTCAGTTCCTGTTAAATTCGGTTTAGCATAATCATACATAGTGCGCGGAGCAGGATTCTGATTTACTGGATCAGCAGCAATCACAGGAGGTAGCGGATTTTCCTAATTTTCAGCCATCTCCTCAGTTGTGGTTTGAATATCGTCCTCTTGCTCTTCCTCTGTGTATCATAAGCTTCACCTTATTTCTCTTCGGTTTCTACGAGCTGTGCGATTGATCTCACTATCAAAAAGTAATGGTCTCGACGGGTTTCTTCTAGTCATACACTATAAAAAAACCTGCCAGAACCGAATAAAAGAGAAAATTAGAAAAGAAAATAAAAATTAAATTTAAATTGCAAATAAAGCAAAATAGCTAAAGTAATAAAAATCGAGTGTTCCTAATATCTTAGTTCCCCGGCAACGGCGCCAAAAACTTGATATGCTCGTCGCGATAAGTTTTGAAAATTTATAATTAATCGTTCTTGAAACTACCTATTATCACGATGAAGGCAACTGTACATATCGAACAGTAGTATAGCTTTAGCAAGACCGGATTGTCGAACCCAAAGGAACCAAGAGTACTAGTAATTACTTTCTTTTTATTATCTAGCCTAAAAATTAAGGGATTTGTTTATCTAAACTAATTAACTAAACTAAGGGTGCACAGAGAGAAAATTGGGAAAAAGCTTTTGGGAAAACTCGATTGATTAAGACAATACCCAAGGAAAAATCCACCTAGACTTTACTTGTTATTTTACTCTGAATCAGACGATTTATTCATTTGACTTGATCCGTAGAAATCCCTAAGTTATATTATTATCTCTCTCGAGACTAAGAATGTCTAACCCTAGGTTGATTAATTGAAATATCTTTCTAATTAACACTCTATTGTTTCATTAACTTGATCTATGGACTCCATTATTAGGTTTCACCCTAATCCGAAAAAATCTTGTCACCCTATCTCTAGGCGTGCAATTAACTCCGCTTAATTACGATAAATTTACTCTTAGTCAGGGACTTTTGCTCCTCTGAATAAGTGCAATAACTTGAATCAATATCCGGGAATATTAAAACAAGAATTAAGAACACATAATTAAGAACAAGTCAAATATTTATCATACAATTCAGATAATAATAACAAGATCTGTCTTAGGTTTCATTCCCCTTAGGTATTTAGGGGGTTTAATTCATAATTATGAAAGAAAACATCTCAAAAGAATAAAGATAACAAAACATAAAGAAAACTCAAAACTCCTGAAGGAAATTGAAGGGAGATTTTCAGTCTTGACGATGAATCCAGCTTTTGAGATGGATCAATCGGCTTTCCTTGAGTAATTCCTTACCTCCTACCCTGTGTGTCTCCTTTAATCCTCCTCTGGGGTGTTTATATAGGTTTAGAATGCTTAAGAACCCTCAAAAGTGGCCTTTTCCGAATAGAACTAAGCTTGGGCTCAACAGGGACACGCCCGTGTGTGATTTCTTCAATCCGTGTTCAAGGCTGTTACATAGGCACGGGCGTGTGGTCTACCCGTGTAAGTCGTGCTTCGATTCTACCAAATGGACACGGCCGTCTGGTTTACTCGTGTGAGGAAGTCCAGGCCATGTTGATTTCCCATGTTGGTCCATTTTCTCCATTTTCATCCCATTTCTCGCTCTTTTTACTCTTCTCTGCTCACCTAAGTATAAAACATGAAATTAAAGGATTAGGAGCATCGAATTCACCAAATCTAAGGATAATTCATCAAAAAATATGCTAAGCATGAGGTAAAAATATGTATAAATTATGGTTTATCACACAGCTTAATCAATCCATCTTTTTTCTTTACAAATAAAACCGGTACACCCCAGGGCAAGAAACTCAGTCGTGCAAAACCTCTATTCGTTAACTCTTACAACTGAGCTTTCAACTCTTTCAACTCTATCGGAGTCATTTTGTACGGAGTTATTAACATCGGTGATGTTCTCGGTACTAACTCAATAGCAAATTCAACCTCTCTGATCGGTGGAAACCCGAGTAATTCTTCTGGAAACGCATCTGGATATTCATAAACCACTAACACTGATTCAATCTTCGATTTAGACACTTTTGTATCCAATACATAAGCAAGATAAGCATCGCAACCTTCCTCACATATTTCTGAGCTAGCATAGCTGATATCATAATAGGCAACTACACAAATCATCAGATTTAATATGAAGAATTTCACTATTCTGACATTTCAACTCAATAGTCTTTCATCTACAGTTTAAAACAGCATCATGTAGAGTCAACCAATTCATATCCAATATTACATCAAATTCATCAAACGGTAAAAGCATCAAATCGGCTCGAAAACAGTAACCTTGAGTCATCAAAGGACAATTCTTGCAAACTTTGTCAACTAGAACATACTGGCCTAAGGGGTTCGATACTTTAATCACAAATTTATTGGACTCAATAGGTGAATTCTTACTAGACACTAAATTCGTACAAACATATGAATAAGTCGATCCAATATCAATCAAAGTAGTTACATCAGTGTCATAAAGAGAAAAAGTACCAGTGATAACATCTGGTGCCGATGCATCCTCACAAGCACGAATTGAATAAGCTCTGGCTGGTGCTCGTGTCTCGAATCTCATAGCAGAATTCTTTGTTGCACTTTTACTACTATTCATATTTCTAGTATTTCGAGATGGTCTCTCTTTGGCAACTGTATTACTCGGTCTTGAAGTCGAAAGTTTGTCTTTCTCAGGTGACTCAGGACAATCACAAATAAAATGCTCTTACAAGCCACATCTGAAACAGGCTTTATTATTCATCGAACAATCTTCAAAATGCCGTCTTCCACATTGCTGACACTCAAGTTTGTTGGTTTTGACACTACCAACACTTGATATTGAAGTGGCTTGAGCTTTTAGACTCGTGTGTTGCTTCCCATGATCTTTGTTGGAATACCCCACTGAAGCAGTCAAACGGTTATAAGAATCCCTTGATTTCTTTGATGATGAATGACATGATTTACCTATTGACCTCTTTCTCGAATCTCTAACCTCAGAATCGGCTCTTCTATTTTCTTTACTAAGATCCTCGGCTTTGTGTGCTCTATCACTAATACAAAAAATTCTTTCAGTTCAAGAATCCCAACTAAAAGCCTAATGTCTTCATTCAACCCGTCTTCAAACCATTTACACATAATTTCCTCAATAGAGATGCACTCTCAAGCATATTTACTCAGTCTCATGAATTCTCTTTCATACTCGGTTACGGCCATACGACCTTATTTCAACTCTAGAAATTCCTTGCATTTTTTATTAAGAAATCACTGTCTTATGAACTTTTTCCTGAACTCAGTTTGAAAGAATTCGCACGTGACCCGTTCTCTCGGCACTACAGATATTAATATGCTCCACCACTGATATGCGACATCTTTCAGAAGAGAAACAGCACATTTAATGCATTCTGTTGTTATACATAAAAACTCATCAAATACCCAAATCGTATTCTCTAGCCAAAACTCGCCTCTCTTAGGATCATCATCAACTGTAGCTCTAAACTCTTCGACCCCATGCTTTTGAATTTTATCAACAGGCAGTTTCCTTAAACGTACAGGTTCCAGAACATGAGAAGCTACCAGAACTAGTTGGGGAAAAGGTGGGGATGGAGGTTGTTGAACAGCCATATTTGTTCGGACAAACTTAGAAAACCACTCATTCATAATTTGGAAGAAGGCTTCTTTGGCCTCCCTTCTATGACCCTCAGATACGGGTCTCAAACTAGATGGCCCTACTTCGTGAACAGAGGCTGGCATAATACTTTCAACATCATTGGAGTTTGCTCAATTTCACATGAAAAACATGATGTTTTTTAACAATCAGAAGATGTTACACTATCACAAGTTATAAAATGGCATGTATAGCTAGACACATATGCTAAGTTAGTCTGAGAATTGACTAAACCATAGCTCTGATATAACTAAATGTAACACCCCTAACTTGTATCTAACGTCGGAATAGGATTACGGAGTATTACTTGACTTATAACTTATAAAACCAAGTATTACATAAATAATTATCATTCATAATCACTCATATGGTCCCTAATATGAGCATTCGAGGCCCAAAATAGACTTTAAAGGTGGTTCGGGATTAAATCAAGTACTTAAGAAATTTTTAAAGAAATCATGGAAAATTTTCAAAGTGCAAGGGACACACGCCCGTGTGTCTAGGCCGTCTGTCTCACACAGTCAAGGGCCACGCCCGTGTCTCAGGCCGTGTGGGCATTCGAAATGGGATCACATGGCCGTGTCTCAGCTCGTGTCCAACACCATGTAAATCACTAACTTGGGTCACACGGCCAGACCGCACGCCCGTGTGTCAGGCCATATACCCTTCGAAATGGCCTCACACACCCTTGTGCCACACACCCTTGTGCCAGGCCATGTGCGAAGTCGTGTGAAAACTGGAAGGTATACTGACTTGTGCCACACAGCCAAGCCATACGCCTATGTGTTAGGTCGTGTGAAGCTACTGACTTGGTTTCTAATGAAGTATCAGGGGACACATGGCCGTGTCACCTGGCCGTGTGTCATACATGACTGAGACACATGCTCGTGTCTCTGCCCGTGTGGAAAAAAATAGGCTATTTTACAAGCCATTTTCCTCACCCAAAGTGATGCCAACCTAAATTCAACAATGCACAAACAACCATGGCATAAATAGGCAATTAAATTCATCCAATATCAAGTTTACATCATGCACTATCACATATATAACATGATATCCATAAGCACATACCAAAGGTTACTTTACAACATACCAAATATGCCTCCAAAGTATACCTAAATGGTCAAAATCACTTATTAGAATTTGTGCCTAATTCAACATGCATACCACATTCTCAAATTCAATCATTTGGTACTCAAAATACCAATACACAATTAAGGCATTCATCAAGTAACTATACATCACATGCCAAAAGATCATTTATACATATTTACATAACCAAGTATATCAAAATAAGCCAAATCACATGGCTAAACACATAATCAAAATAACATAAGACATATATGCCATATTAGCCAAACACCTATACATGTCATTTAACCCAAAATACACAAAAATTCAATAAACCAAAATGAGAGTTTGATAGTGCGACGGGATCTCCGGTAGCTTTCAAAATAAGCGAGCTTTTGAATCGTTAAAAACATGGAAAAGTAAACAGAGTAAGCAATTAAGCTTAGTATGTTCTTATAGCATAAAACTTAGCATACCATTTAATCACAATTTAAGTAATTAAACATAGCATAATGTAACTCAATTTGATCCACAAGCCTAACACATTTTCATCCACAAAATTAAGCATGAAATCACAAATCTCATAGATTCAATTCCCATATGATTCACGTACATACCTGTACTGATTCATATTGAATTCACATACTCTCATAACATCACTATGCCTGTTGAACCATTTGGAATAATATCAGACACTCAGGTATCTCACACATTAAGTGTCAATACATGGTCGAAACCATCTCTATCTCATATCTCGTATAGATGCTCACTCTCGAGCTAACACTGGGTCTGCTTAGACAAGTTGACGATCAAAACGTAGCTACACGAGGCTGCTCACACAAGTTGACGAGTAACCGCAACACATGCCAGAAAACTCAACCACCGGTAGAACGTACGGGACCAGTACCCAAAACACAATAACCCCTAATGATATGTCATTTGTATACTATCTATTCCTAAGGTTCAACCGGGATCCCTAAAATTTATGATATCTCGTCAAGAATTTCCATAGTGTTGTATCATCACAATTATATTAATTTAGCATATGAACACATATAATTTAAAGCTTATTAATATACGAACTTACCTTGAACTCGTATGAAGAAATACGATCGCTCAGTCCCAAACTTTATCTTTTTCCCGATCTAATTTTGTATGTTGCTTTTCTTAATCTATATAATCAAATTTAACTATTTTAATTCATATTTTACTTAATTCAATCCAAATTTCATGCTATGAAAAAATTACCATTTTTCCCTTATACTTTTAACTCCTTTACAATTTAATCCTACTATCATAAAAATGCAAATTCATGCAATTTAGTCCACACCCATGCTAGCCAATTATCATCTAAGCTTAAAGTAGCCCATACATTTCATTAATTCACACTTTTCACCACATAATTTTCACATTTTACAAATAAATCCCTATTTGACATTTTCAACCAAAATCAGTTTACAAAACTTGTTTATCTAACAAGAACCATTCATTTTCAAACATCAAACATCAAAACACAGTATCATTAATGATAAAACCCTAATACTTTAACAGTTTGACAAATTAGTCCCCGGGCTAGCTAGATTAAGCTACAACGATCCCAAAAACATAGAAATCATTAAAAATGGGACAAAAATCACTTACCTAATAGCAAGATGAAGTTGTCGAAACCTTAAGCACAAAAATGGCTTCCCAAAACCTAATTTTCGGTTGATGATGATGAATAAAAGATGATAGCATATTTTATTTAATTAGTTTTTATCATTATTTACTTATTTACTTAATTAACCTTAAAAATTAATCAAATTTACACAATGTCAATCCATGCTCTTCCACTGACACCATTAATGGTCTATTTACCATATAAAGACCTCTACTTTAAATTTCCATAACTATTAGACACCTTTAGCTATCTTAACACAACCTTTAGCACTATACCCTATTTAGTCCTTTTCACAAATTGAGCATACAAACGATAAACTTTCTTAAGGAAATTTTCATATGACTCTAATATCATGCTATAGATATTAAAATAAAAATAAAATAAATATTTTCACTTCAGATTTGTGGTCCCAAAACCACTATTCTGACTTCACAAAAAACGGGCTGTTACAGAGGCCGAGAGGTAATAACTTGGTTAAGTACTAGCTGATTAAATAGAACTTTAAATTAGGAGTTAGCCGGGAACACTGAAGTGAGTTAGTCTTCTAGTTATTCCATTTAGAGATTCATAATCCTTTTATTTCTGTTTTTTAGTACTTTCTACATCTTTTACTCTTATTAAATTTTTTTGAATTATTGATCGTACTATGGCTTTGAATCAGTACTATTTAGAAAATTAATATTGATCTAATCAAGCCTCCTCTAGGTACGATCCTCGGAACACTTCTTTTTTTGTTGTAATAATCTATATTACAACCTAACCTGTTCTTTTTTTGTTGTAATAATCTATATTACAACCTACCTGTATACTTACAAGCACTGCCTAATTCCATATATTTTATTGTAGTATTTTTCAATCTTGATGTTAGCACACCGAGAGGTGGTCAAATACCGTTACTGCTTAGGAATTGAGAAGTTGATAAAATCAATTGGTTACACTCCAAAAGGAAAATGGAAAGTTAGGGTGGAAAAAGGGCTTTCCATATCCAATCCCATTCAAACTCAATAGGGCTATCGGTATTTTTCTTTTGGCTCAAGATATGGTGACAAGTACGATCAAGAGTGAACCTACTAGTGTAACAGCCCATTTTTAGTCAAATCAGAATTGTGGTTTTGGGACCACAAATTTGAGGTTGAAATAATTATTTGATTATTATTTTAATGTCTACAACGTGATAGTATGGTTTTGTAAAAGATTTGTTAAGAAATTTTATCGTTTGAATTCTCAATTTGATAAAAAGGACTAAATCGCGTAAAGTGTAAAACTTGTGTTCTATTAGCTAAAGGTGTCTAATAGCTATGGAAGCATAAAGTGGAGGTCCTTATATGGTAATTAGCTCATTTATATGTTAGTGGATAATAATGGCTTGGTAATTTTGAAATTTGTGATAATTTTAAAGGTTAATTTTGGTATTTAGTAAATAAAGGTTAAATAAATAAAATAAAACAATTTTATTAACTCTTATCATCTTCTCCAACCAAAAATAGGGTGTAAAGAAGCCATTTTTAGGCTTCAATATTTGACTATCTTCATTTCTTGCAATTAGGTATGATTTTTGTCCCGTTTTAATGATTTCTATGTTTTTTATATCGTTGTAACTTAATCTAGCTAGCCTAGGGACTAATTTGCAAAACTTTTCAAGGTTTAGGGCTTTTCCATTGATGAATATATGTGTATTTTGATGTTTGATGATAGAAAATAAATGGTTGTTGCTAGATAAACAACATTTGTTAAGAGATTTTTGATAAATTTGTCAAATAGGGATTTACTTGTGAAATGTTTAAAATTTGTGGTAGAAATGTGAAACAAATGAAAAAATGGGATACTATGATAATAGGGGAAATTCAGCTAGCATGGGTAGGGACCTAATTGCATGAATTTGTATTTTTATGAGATAGGGACTAAATTGTAAAAATGTTGAAATATTGGGGGCAAAAGTATAAAGTTTCCATAATATGAATTTTAAGCAAAATTGATTAGAATTATAATTAAATAAGCTAAATTTGATTACATATAGATTAAGAAAAGCAAAATTCAGATTTAGATCGGGGGAAAAATAAAGTTTTGGCCTAGTCGATCCATTTCGTCGTTTTTGTGAACAGGTAAGTTCGTATGTTAATAAGCATTGATATAAATGTATTTTAAATGCTTTATTATTGAATTAATTTTGAATACAACTTTACGGATACGTTCAATGAAGATTCTGCAATGTGAAATCTTGGTTGAACCTTAGGAATATATTAGGATATGAATGACATGTCATTAGGGGTTACGTGATTTGGGTGCTGGTCCGTACATCCTACTGGTGGCTGAGTTATCCGACATTGTTGTAGATTCTCATCAGTTTGTGTGAGTAGCACCGTGTAGCTACGTCATGACCGTCAGCTTGTGTGAGCAAACCTGTTGATAGCTTGAGAGTGAGCATTATATGATATCTGAGATCAGGATAGCTTCAGCTATGTATTGGCACTTAGGGTGTGAGATTCTCGAGTATCCGTACAGTTATATACGAAACTATATGAGCATTGAACCTATGAAAGTTGTCAGATTATGATTACTTATGTGATTGAATATATGTTAACCTTATGATTTAATGATTTTATAGTATATTATGTTCAAACTACTTGATTTGATGAATGAATGGTGAGCTTTACTTATTAAATCTACGAGCTTACTAAGCTTTATATCTTACTCTGTTTGGTTTTCCGTGTTTTATAGTGTAATCGAAGCTTACTCGAATTTGAAAGTTGTCAGAGATCTCATCACGCTATCAAGCTATCACTTTGGTACTTTTGAACTTATGTATTTTGTTATATTGCATGTATAGGAGTTATGGTCATTTTGGTATCTGTTAGTAATGGATTTAGCCATTTGAGTTGGCTTGTAAATGATGAATGGTTTGTTATGTGTATAGCCATGTGATTTGGCTTATTTTGGTAAGTTTGGTGATGTATGTATATATGTGAAAAAGGCCATTTTTATATGTTGTGTATAATTGTCATTTATATGCTTGTTGTGAATTGGCATTATGGATACCAAATGATTGAAATTTTGAGATAGGTATGCTTGTGGTTTTAGGAAAAATAGTGCTTATTTGAAAGTGACCATTTAGGTAAAATTGTGAATGTTTTGTATAGGCAAGTTATGATGTTATGAGCATTATAGTTCTTGGTATGGAAATAGCATCAATTAGGCTTGGTTGAGAATGGTTTGAATGCCTATTTATGCCTTGTTATATGCCTTTTGATTTGGTGTAGGTGAATGCAATTTGGGTGAGAAAAATGACTTGGCAAATAGCCTATTATTGTCCATACAGGTAGGGACACGGGCATATGTCTTAGCTGTGTGTCACACACGATTAGGCGACACGGCTGTATGTGTAACACCCCTTACCTGAGTCCGAGGCCGGGATTGGGCACGAGGCATTACCATACTTAACCACATGCATACATTCGTTTCCGAGTCATCAAGACTTGATCAAATTTAAAACTCTTTCAAACTCTACTTAAACTCCTTAAAGTGGCCCTACAAGGTCTCAAACTTTCTTTGGAAGCCATTTGGAACCAACTCGGGTCCTTAAACCGACTAAATAAAAATGACTCTTGAGATAGGGCACACGCCTACGTGGAAGAGCAATATGCCCGTATGTTCATTATAACATGGCCGTGCTGATGGCCCGTGTGACACATATGGCCTAAGCATCTAGGGACACGTCCGTGCCCCAAACCCGTGATAATTAAATTCTAAATTCGAACCTACAGGGGTTTTTACACGGCCTGACCCACGCCCGTGTCTATGGCCCGTGTCCCTCATAGGGCCATGACACGACCATGACATGCCCGTGTCTAAAAACCTTGACATTTATTTCTGACATCAGCATCCAATTAGGGGCACACGGCCAAGGCACACGCCCGTGTGCTAGCCTGTGGCCTTCACACGACTAAGACACACGGTCGTGTCTTATCCATGTGTTTACTACTATGCATACTGACTTGCAAAATTTACGTACAGGGGACACATGGCCAGACACCACGCCATGGGGCTGGCCATATGTCACACACAGCTTAGACACATACCCATGTGGACAATATAAGGCTATTTGCAAAGCCTTATGCCACCCTGAAACAAAATCTAATACCAACCAACATGTCAAAGTCTAATTTAATATGAGTTCTCAACCAACAACCATAGCTAAAGCCTATATACATTTCAAAAATTTAACCATGTCAACAATTTCACATTCGCAAAAGACATCTTGCATTCATATAATGGCTTACAATATTAGCCATTTTCATGGCCTTATACAAAATGAGTCAAATGTTGAAACAAGCCAACACCTTTGGCCCCAAAACAATATAACACAAAAATAAAATCAAAGGTTCCTATACATGCCATAATCAAAATGATAAAACTAGCTATACCAAGTGCTTTAAGAATAGTGAGACTGGCTTCAACGACGTACGCGATGATCCTCGAACTACTTTGGCAGCACTATAAGAAAAGAGAAAGGAAAGAGGGTAAGCATGGGAGCTTAGTAAGTACATATATGCAAATAAGTGTAACTAGAAACATATTCATCAAACAATGGTTTATCATACTTAAATGATATATTATTTTAACCTCACTGTCTTTCTCTTCCTTCTTTTATGCCTACTTACTACATCTTATCACATACTAAGGTCTTCATTCGAGAGTTTAGTATGCATACCTGTAATTGCCCGTAAAATAACTCAAGTTAATTCTCTCTATTGACATACCTCATTGGAAGTATCACCAATCCATTCATCGAGTTGCCACTTTGAACACTTGGAAATACTAATGAATACACGGATAGTTTACTCTTAAGTACTATACAAGTAGCCAAGCTACCTCGTACTTTGTAATACTTGCATATTTGAGCTACTCACGGGCCTTTTCACCAAGTCAGTACTCGGACCCCATAGCTCTATCATGTAATGCTTCTCCTTGAGCTACTCAAGGTCTGCACACAAAGTCAGTACCGGGACCCACATTACGTAATTCACTTATCTTTTGAACTCAAACTCAACTCATGAGTTCAGACCACTCAATTTCTCATGACTCATATTTTATATCTTATAATATTTCCGAGGTTCGACAGGATCTCGTGTCTAACCTGATGTTGTCGCACTTGTTCATATTGTGGATTACTCTTATTTCGCACTACTTATACTTTTATGGTATCAAGTAAGATTATGATAGATAAAAAATATATAAAACATTTAAAAGTAAGATACAATAACACATTATTTACATATGTACTTACCTCGGCACAAAATAATAGAAACGAGCCTAATCCTCGTAAATTTTGTTCTTCCCTCAATCAAGACTCGAATCACGTTTCTATTGATCTAAAATTTCAAAATTTAGCTTATTTAATACACAAATCATTCAATTCAACTTAAGACTCATACTTTGGTAAAATGATCATTTTTCCCTTGAACTTCACAAAAATTATGATTTTACCCCTAGGCCCAAAAATTAAATTTTATCGAATTTCCTTATTAGCCAAGCCTAACAGACCATTTATTTCTCTAATAACCACCCCAAATTCTCAAAATTTCACAACATTACTATCTATTTTACAAACTTTACAAAATGGTCCTATTAGGGTTTTCATGAGAAGTCCTTCACAAAAGTTGTTCACTCAACAACCAAGACTCATTTTTTTCCATAACTCAGCAAACATACAAATACTTTCATGGTAAGGCCCTAGAATATCAATCATTTGACAAAATAGTCCCTTCAATATCTAGATTAAGCTTTAGGGGTCCTAAAAGTACAAAAATTATCAAGAATAACCCTCAAATTGACTTACTTGCAAGAGGCTAGCTTGGCTAAAATTTCAAGGCTTCAAAACCCTTATATTTGCTGAGAATTTCAGTGAAGAAGAAGAGATGTAATGGGTGATATCACCTTTTCTTATTTTATTTCTTTTTAGTCAAACAAGTTACCAAATTTTTACCTAACATTGACTAGCCTAATTCTTTATCCCTATGGCCGGCCATGCTGCATTTTAAGGGTCTATTTTCCATTTAAAGACCTTAAATTTTCACTCTCTAGCTATTTGGTATGTCTATAAAGTGAAATTGAACTTTTACTTTTTATGCGATTTAGTACTTTTTCGCGATTAAGCTACAAACGCTAAAATTAATTCGCCAAAATTTTCATGCACCATTATAAACATGTCGTCACACATAAAATAATATTAAAATAATTTCTCTAGCTTTGGAATAGTGGTTCTGAAACCACTGTTCCTACTAGGCCCAAAATCGAGCTGTTACAACTCTCCCCCTTAGGGATTTTCGTCCCCGAAAATTTTACCGGTGAATAAGTTCCAGTACTGATCTCTCATAGTCTCTTCAGTTTCCCACGTGGCCTCTTCGACTCCGTGTCTCTTCCATAACACTTTCACAAGGGGAATGCTCTTTTTCATTAATCACTTAACTTCTCGAACTAGAATCTTAACGGGTTCCTCTCCATAAGACATGTCCGATCTAATCTCTACTTCAGTCAAAGAAATCACATGTGATGGGTCGGAGCAGTATCGGCGTAACATGGACACATGGAACACGTTGTGGATCTTTTCCAATTCTGATGGTAAGGCTAACCGATAAGTTACCGATCCTATTTTCTCTATCACCTTATAAGGTCTAATAAAATGCGGACTCAATTTACCCTTTTTACCAAATCTGAGAACCTTTTTCCAAGGAGACACTCTCAAAAATACTGTCGCCGACCTAAAATTCGATCTCCTTTCGTTTCAAATCCGCGTAGGATTTTTGTCTATCCAAAGGGCCTTTAAATAATTATGAATCACTTTAACTTTTTCTTCAGTATCCTTTATTAAATCGACCCCGTGAATCCGATTCTCTCTAAGCTCGGTCCAATACAAAGGTATTTAGCACTTACGCCCATACAAGGTTTCGTAAGGTGCCATTTTCAAAATCGACTGATAGCTATTGTTATAGGAGAATTCGACCAGCGGTAGATACTTCTCCCAACTGCCTTGGAACTCCATGACACGACAATGCAACATATCCTCAAAGGTGTGAATTACTCTCTCCGACTGATCGTTGGTTTGCGGATGGAAAGCTATGCTAAAATTCAACTTTGTCCCCAAAGCTTCTTGCAACTTCTTCCAAAACCTCGAAGTAAACCTTGGGTTCCTATCCGAGATAATCGACAAGGGTACTCCATGAAGCCTCACAATATCAGAAATGTACAGGTCGGCTAGTTTATCAAGTGAG
>NW_024403089.1:0-25001 GCF_007990345.1 Gossypium hirsutum | reverse complement strand
TGCTACAGAAGACGAATCAACCAGTTCCAGTAAAGAAATCACCACCACCCTACCCTCAAAGACTTCAAAAGCAAAAGTAGAAGATTCAATTCAAAAGTTCCTAGACTTACTCAAGCAACTTCATATCAACATCCCATTGGTTGAAGCACTTGAGCAAATGCCGAACTACGTCAAATTCATAAAGGATATCCTGTCCGGAAAATGAAAACTTGGGGAATTTGAGACGGTAGCTCTGACGAAGGAATGCAATGCATATCTTCATAACAAATTACCCCCAAAGTTGAAGGATCCTAGATGTTTTACCATAGCTTGCAACATTGGAGCAACGTATTGTGGTAAGGCATTATGTGACTAGGTATGAGTATTAACTTAATGCCTATGTCAATATTTAGGAAGTTGGGGATAGGTGAAGCTAAACCAATTATGGTTACACTTCAATTAGCAGATCGATCTTTAGCATATCCAGAAGGAAAAGTCGATGATGTATTGGTATGTGTAGATAAATTTATCTTCCCTGCTGATTTTGTTATCCTAGACTTTGAAGCAGACAAAGAAGTGCCAATTATCTTAGGAAGACCGTTCTTAGCAACCAGAAGGACCTTTATTAATGTGCAGAAGGGCGAGCTTACTATGCACGTTCAGGATGATCAGGTAACATTTAACATTTTTTAGTCTATACGATTTCCTGACACAATTGATGATTGTTCTGCAGTGTCCAATTTAAAGCATTTAATAGTGGAGAAGGAGCACAACTATGTTGAGGATCCATTGGAACTAATTTTGACATCAGATTCTCCGAATGATGAAAAGGAGGATGAATACTTAGTGTTGTTAGAAGCTAATCGAAAAGGATTTAATCCGTAATCCCATTTTGAATCTTTGGAATTAGAGAAAAGGGATTATGCCCAACCAAAAGCGTCATTCGAGGAGCCACCTAAATTAGAAATCAAATTACTACCTTCGCATCTGAAATATGTTTATTTAGGTAACCCTTCTACTTTGCCTATGATTGTTTCAGCAGAATTAACTAGTGAGCAAGAAGAGAAACTCATCCTTGTATTGAAAGAATTCAAGAAGGCTATTGGATGGACCATCTATATGCATGCACAAGATTATCCTTGAAGATGGCGAATAAGGGACGATTGATGGACAACGAAAACTGAACCATCATGAAGGACGTAGTAAAGAAAGAAATCATCAAGTGGTTCTATGCGAGTATAATTTACCTCATTTCAGACAGTTCATAAGTAAGTCCGGTCTAGTGCGTACAAAAAAAAGAGGTATCAAAATCATTGAAAATGAGAATAATGAGTTGATACTAACTAAAATGGTTACGGGATGGAGAATTTGCATCGACTACCAGAAGCTAAACAAGGCGACTAGGAAAGATCACTTACCTTTGTCGTATTTGGACCAGATGTTGGATAGACCCGCTGGATGAGACTACTACTATTTTCTCGATGGATACTCGGGGTATAATCAGATTATAGTAGCACCAGAAGATCACCAAGACAACATTCACCTGCCTGTACGGTACATTTGCATTTAGATGCATGCCATTTGGTTTATGTAATGCACCTACTACATTTCAAAATGTCTATTTTTACTGATATGGTTGAGAAGTATTTGGAAGTTTTTATGCATGATTTTTTAGTATTTGGGGATACTTATGAAGATTGCTTAGCCAATCTAGTGAAGGTACTAAGGCGATGCGAAGAAACAAACCTAGTGCTCAACTAGGAGAAGTGCCACTTTATGGTACGAGAAGGGATTGTTCTAAGGCATTGGATAACAAGACATGGAATAGAGGTTGATAAAGCAAAGATAGATGTTATTAAGAAACTCCGACCTCTAACATTTGTAAAGGGTGTTAGGAGCTTTTTTGGTCACGCCAATTTCTATTGAAGATTTATCAAGGACTTCTCCAAAATTGCTAAACCCTTATGCAAATTATTAGAGAAAGACTCGATGTTCAAGTTTGATGAGGAATGCTTAAAGGCTTTCAAAGATTTGAAGATTCGGTTGGTTATGGCACCCATAATCATCACACCAAACTGGGATTTTCCATTCAAATTGGTGTGTGATGCAAGTGACTTTGCGATAGGAGCTGTCATGGGCTAGCGAAGGAACAAAGTTTTTCATCCCATCTACTACACAAGTCAAACTCTGACAGGAGCTCAACTGAATTATACAGTAACAGAAAAAGAGTTACTTGCTATTATGTTTGCTTTTGACAAGTTTCGATCTTATCTTATAGGTACTAAAGTGACTGTTTATACGGACCACTCGGCAATTAAGTACTTACTTTCTAAGAAAGACGCTAAACCGAGGTTGATTCGATGGGTACTTCTACTTCAAGAGTTCGATCTAGAAATTCAAGATCGAAAGGGAGTGGAAAACCAAGTAACAGATCAATTGTCCAGATTGGAGCCGCAAGAAGGGAACTCTCCTCTTATACCAATTCGAGAGACGTTTTTGGATGAACACATACTGAAGGTAAATCATGTCCACAATACCCCTTGGTTTGCTGATATTGCTAACTATTTAGCTTGTGGTTTGATGTCGATTGATAAGACATATCATCAAAGGAAAAAGTTTCTTCACGATGTGAAATACTATTTCTGGGAAGAACCATACTTGTTTAAAAAGTACGCGATCAAATGATCAAGAGATTCATGGCAGAAGATGAAGTACAAAAGATTCTCTACCATTGTCACTCAGCTCCAAGTGGGGGACACTTCGGAGGTACTCATACTATTGCCAAAGTAATGCAAATCGGATTCTTTTGTCCAACACTGTTTATGACACATATGCTTACGTAAAGAGTTGTGATCGATGTCAAAGGGTTGGAAATGTCACCAATAGAAATGAGTTTCCTCGAACAAATATCATTGAAGAACACGTGTTCACAAGGTTTGGAACCCAAGAGCTATTATTAGCGATGAAGGGTCCCATTTTGTGAACAAGTGGTTGTAATGGTTATTGATAAACATGGAGTGAAACATAAGGTCGCTACAGCTTACCATCCGCAGATGAATGGGAGAGCTGAACTGGTGAACAAAGAGATCAAAAGGCATACTTGAGAAGGTAGTTTGTCCGAACCGACGAGATCGGTTCAAAAGATTGGATAATGCTTTATGGGCTTACAGAACAGCATGCAAGACACCTTTAGGGATGTCACCCTACAGGTTGGTCTTTGGGAAAGCCTGTCATCTACCCCTGGAGTTAGAGCACAAAGTTTACTGGGCCTTCGACAACTTAACTTGGATTTTAAGCTTGCTAGAGAGAAATGGATGGTCCAACTCAATGAGCTAGAGGAATTCTGAATTTTCTCGTATGAAAATGCCAAATTACTCAAGAAGAGGCTTAAGAAATGGCATGACAAGCACATTCGAGCTCGAGAATTTCAAGCAGGTCAACAGGTCTCATTATTTAATTCTAGATTAAGGTTCTTTCCAGGTAAATTAAAATCACGTTGGTCTGGTCCATTTACAATTCATCACGTCCATCCATACAGAGTTGTTGAACTCCAAGGTAAGGGAGGTAATTTTCAAGTTAATGCTCAGCGTCTGAAACATTACTAGGGAGATAAAACTGAACGGAATCAAATTTCGTTCATTTTATCAGATGTTTGGATTTTCTTATTTTCCTTTTTAATAAATGATTTAGGGTATATTTTTGGGATTAGTATGTTTAAATAAATTCTGTCTAGGAGATTGGAACTTAAGCAGGACCGCTTGTGACCCCTACAATCTTTCTTGGGAATTGATTTTAACATAATTTTTTGAGAAATTATTCCCTAAATAGAAATTAAATTTTTTGTTTTTTTTAAATAAAAGGGTCAATTTTGATCCAAGTTTTAAATTGCAACTTAATTTCAATTTTTCATTAAGTTTAGGGACTTAATTGAAGTATTTTTAAAATTTAGTGCTCTTTTTGTAAATAAGAAAAATTAGATGTCTCTTTTTGTAAATATTTTCAAAAGCCTTCTAGAATAAATGTTTTTAATAAAAAAAGATGATAATTATTAATATATAATTATATCCATTAAATATATATTAATTATTATCAACTTTATAGAGTTAAGATTAGTGTTAATTTAATCATATTTTGTTTGATAATTTTTTTTAAGATGATAATCTTTAATATATAGTTATATCTATTATAGTTAATATATTAATTTTTATCAATTTGGCATAGAATTAGAATTAGTTTATCTTATTTTTTAATAGCATTAATAATTTAATATGCATATATTTAATTATTAATTGTTGTTAACCTAGATTAGAATTAGAACTTAGAGTTTTTAGCTATTAAATTTCTCTAAGAATTCTACTTTAAGTCCTATTTCCTTTATTATAAATACCACCTTCTTCATCATTCATCACTCAAAATCCTAAAGCACCAAAAACCTTCAAGTGCCGAAACCTCTTAGCTAAAAAGTAGCCATTCGGCCAGTAGCCCCAGCTTTATCGCACGCTACAGGCCCACCTTGTGTACACCTGCCCTCAACACGCTGCATTGCGCGCTTCGTGCTGCTGCCCATACCAGGCCCTCATCCCGCGCATTGCTACATGTGTGCAGGTCCCACGCGCACTCACGCCAGGTCTGCTCGACGAGGATCAGCACGTTGTTCGCACATCTAGCCTATCTTACGCGCGATGCTGCTTACTCCCAACGCCCACTGCGCACTGACGCACCAGAACGGCACCACCCTCTCACCCATCCTTAGCCAAATTCTCCAACCTACTTCCATTCGACCTCTTTTGCTTTCTAACTATTCATTTTTTAGGAGTTTTAGAAAAAAAAGGTGGTAAGACCTAATTTTTTCCTAAATTTTTAATTTTATTTAATTTTTTAATTTTTTAATTTACTGAATCATTAATAATTTTTATTTAATTAAATTTTTTAGAAAATAATTTTTTCCATCTTTTGTTCTGGTTAATCATGCCTCGCAAGAGAATTCGTGTCTATGCCCAAATTGATGAAACACAAAACAAATTACATTGTGAAGAAGCCAAAGCAAAATACGAGAGTATATTCAAAAATCAATAGATGTATCTAGAGAAAGGCTTTACATTGAAAGAGAGCAACTACAAAGATTTTATGGCACGTGTTTGTCGAGTTGTTGAAACCCTCAATTGGGAATTATTTTTTGAGAAGAGACCTAGTGTGGATGAGGAACTAGTTCGCGAGTTCTATACGAATTTAACTTCAAGCGAGTTGACAAACGTTCCAGTTCGCGAAATCAAGGTACCAATAACTTCAAATGCTACTAATGAGATCTTTGAATTGCCTAATTTTGAAAACAATGATTATTCTTCCTTGATGAGCAATATAAAGCCTGAAAATTTGCAAGAAATTCTTGAGGAACTTACTGCTCCAGGTTCTAAGTGGATTGTGCCAAAGCAAGGAATCCACTCTTGTCGAAGAGAATATCTGACACCACTCGCAATGGTATAGTTCTATTTCATCTGTTTCAGCCTTATGCCTGCTCACATGGGACTACAATTTCATTAGAGCGAATGGTCTTATTATACTTGATCTTAACTGGAAAAACCATTGATGTGGGAAAAATCATCCCGAGAGGGATGCGGAATTGTGCCGTTAGACGTACTGGCCCAACCTACTTTCCCTTTACGATAACAATTCTGTGCTTGAAAGCTAAAATTCTTGCAAACGTAAAGAAGACAGGTTATAGCCAGGGCACAATCACAGATTGGAACCTTTACCGAATAACTGGAGATTCTGCTCTAAAGCAGCGAATTGAAGAAAGTGAGGATCCTGAAGAAGAGGAAGAAGATCCCACAGAGATCGAACTAATGCAATCGGCTGAAGTCCCTGATAAGGTGGAACCACTAGAACCAGAAGTTAAACCAGATGATGAAACCTCAATGTTCAAAGCTCAACTGCCTAGCCTAGATCTTCGAGATGAGTTGTCAAAGTTGATGAACATAATGCAGCTTATGCAATGGCAGCAACAAGCTTATTGGAGATACTCAAAAATAAGAGATGACTCGATGAGAAGCGCTCTTAAGAAAATTTACAATGACCTATTTATTTTTGTGCCTGAATTTCCAAATTTTACATTTGAACCATGGAGCCCATTATCGAAGAAGGAGCGAAGCGATTCCTGCAAAGGCAATAATGATGGAGCAAAAGATGAGTCAAATTCAGAAAGGTATGAAAATAAATAAAAGGGGGGATCTTGACCTTATTTTATTTCTGTTCTTAGGTCATTTTAGGATTAGATTTAATTAGGAATTTTTATTTTCACAGAATAAGAGAGGAAAATCATAAATAAAATTTGAACAAGTCGCAAAGTATAAAGTGTGGGAATAGGTATATACATGCCTAGGATTGGATCTAGAGAGAGCTTGGTACTGAAATAGTCAATTTGACTCACCTTCTCTTTACTAGAATCCTACTTGGTGTATAGTATCTATTCACTTTACACAATGAAGACATTGATCATCTTAAGCAGGAGGATCGAAAAATTGAATTTGAATTATTTCCACTCAGAATAAAATTTTTCTTTTAGTTATGATTAGGGTATATTTTGTTCAATAATTTGAAATTTTGTTAAGTATGCTAAATTTCAGTATAAATAAAGTTCTATTATTTCAATAAATTATTATGTTAGCTTAATAATGATATGAATGTATTTCCAATAAAGCATGCAAATCGTACCATAAATTTTTAGTTCCATACAAAAGTTAGGCGTGCATGAAAGTTTAATTCTTTAGAATTGACTTAGTAGTTTCTCGAGGGGAAATCCTAGGAAGCATGGAACATTTAAAATGATTTAGGCAACTTTTGTTGGAACGTTTGAGCCTTTCAAGTCAACCATAATGAAATTTTTATCCTTTGAAGCTAGGGGCATTTTGGTCTGCACAATCCAACATTAAGAATGAGGACAACAACTGACCTAGAGTTAAGGACAATGACCACCCTAAAGTCTATAAATAGGCTCATTTAATACATGCTACAGACACCTTTTCATATTGTTAATTTTCTCTTTCGATTTAGTATTAAGTTTTTCTTTTCTCTTAGGTTTAGGTTTTATTCCTGTTCTTGTTATTTGCTTTTTTGGGGAAATCTGGGCAATACCATCAAACTTTGTGAGGATTCTGTGCTTAAATTCTAATATAAATTAGGCTTTTTCTAAGCTCTATTCTTTTAAATTACTCTTCATGTTTGTTCTTTTTGTCAAGTTTATATTGTTTATTAGATCCATCAGGAACTAATCCTCTTGTGGGGTATTAACGAGTGGAGGTATGATTAATTAACTATTTTGTAAGGTTTTCTTAGTGGATCAACTATTCAGGAAAGAAATAACCTAAACCCTAGGCCTGGCAACCGTAGGAAGCCATTAAGGTAGGAACTAACCTAAATTTGTTATGGCCTATCTGTGAACACCTTAACCCTGAATTAGTTCGGACTGTGAGATCGAGAGATAAGTAGTTCTTGCTAACTTGTTATTCTAGTAGAAGATCAAAAGATCCTATTGGGATATTAACTGGGTGATTGAACAAGAAAGATCGAAGTGACAGTTGATTATGACTACCAAAGCGAGCTAATGACCCATAATCAAACTTGATATATTTTACTCTTTGATTTCTCACCTTTTATTTATTTCTTTGCTTTCCTTTATTATTTTTATTATTATATATCACCAAAATCTTTCTTTTTATTTATCGTAATATAATCCATTTAAAGTACTAATTAGATCTATTTATGTTTAGATTAGAATTAATTTAGTGGTCGCCTCCTTTGGGTCTAATTCGCAGAGTACTCACCTACTCTATTGTAATTATATTACAATCTGACGTGTATACTCACCTACTCCATTGTAATCTCTTGTGCAGGATTTTTACTTTGGATGTTGGTAAGTCCGAAGGCGGTTAAGTTGTTGGCACCGTTTTTGGGGAGACAACATCACTATATTGATTTTAATTTTTATATTAATAGAATAAATAGGAAATTTACGCATTATAGATATGAAATTTAAACCCTAAGTTACTAACATTCCTTTATTTTTTTTAGCTTCAAAATCTAGGAAATATGATGCAAACACTAGAGACAATTTTTTATACAGATTGGTTGTTGTCTAGTGTTTTTGAGCTAAATTCTTCTTTACTAATGTGGATTTCTAATAATATGACATTTAATAATCCTAAGACAGAGGATCTTATAGCTTTTCTATGACAATTTGAATATATATGCAGTACTGTCACTTATGCTGGAGTTCTGCCAAACTTTATCAAATTATTATTAATTCTATTTGCATTGGATGGAAAAGTGAAAGCTTGGTTAGATGCACTCTCACCCGATACTTTTACTACATGGATTGATTTTGTGTAGTTATTCCTCCGCCGGGTCCTCCCTATGACTCGGGAACTCAACATTTATGAAAAATTATTTCAATTTAAATAGTATATTACTAAAATATTAGGACAAGCCTGGGAAAGATTTAAAACAATCATCAGATCAACGTTAGGAGGAGGCATACCTTTTGTAGTTCAAATCCAATATTTTTATGACAAATTGAATAGTTAGAATAGGAAAAAAAATAATTTGATATCATGACTGAAGGGAGCATCTGGAAGAAAATTGGGAAGGAGGTAATGGAAATATTAGAAAGATTCCATGAAAACGAATTTTCTTTTGGAATATATCAAGAATTAAAAGTATGGAAATTGGAAAAAAAGCAAAATAGAGAAGAAAAAGTGCAATAAATTAGAGACCATTACAGAAAATTTGGTTGACCATGAATATGAGTTAGAAGAAGAAAAATGGGATGATACTGAACAAGAAAATGCTCAGACAACAATTTAGTTAGATTGATGGCGTCAAAGTAAGGGACAACCAAAATAAATTATTTTAAGCACAACAAAAATGATACCCTCCATTATGAAACCTTCTAAGTTAGAATTAAAACCTCTATCGAAACATTTAAAATATGAGTATTGGGGAAGCAAAATATATTACATGTGATTATAACAATTGGGTTAAGTTCAAAATAAGAAGAGGCTTTATTAAGTGTTTTAAAAACACATAATAAAGCCATAGGATGGACAATCATTGACATTAAGGGAATCAATCCTACGCTGTGTCAACATAAGGTTAGATTAGAAGATGAAAAAACTTGTAGTATATGCACAACGTCAACTTAATCCAGCTATGAAGGAAGTGGTCAAAAAAGAATTACTTAAATGGTTAGACGCATGTATTGTCTATGTTATTTTCAACAGTGAATGGGTTAGTCCTACGCAATGTGTTCCCCAAAAAAGTGGGTTAGAAGTGGTTGAAAATGATAAGAATGAATTAGTTCCAACAAGAACAATTATTGGTTGAAGAGTATGTCTCGATTATCAGAATTAAATGATGTAACAGAAAAGATCATTTCCTACTTCCTTTAATTGATCAAATGT
This sequence comes from Gossypium hirsutum, assembly GCF_007990345.1. NCBI lineage: Eukaryota > Viridiplantae > Streptophyta > Magnoliopsida > Malvales > Malvaceae > Gossypium > Gossypium hirsutum. The sequence goes on along the minus strand of NW_024403089.1, from coordinate 15,567 downwards.
TTGATAGGTTAACATGGAAGGATTATTATTGTTTCCTTGACGGATACTCAAGATACCATCAAATCCCAATACATCTGGATAACCAAGAAAAAGTACCTTCACATGTCCTTTTGGTACCTTTACTTTTAGACGAACACCATTTGGGCTCTCTAATGCTCCAACAACCTTTATGAGATGTATGACTACTATTTTAGTTGACATGTTAGAGGAAGTCTTGGACATGTTTATGGATGATTTCTCATTCTATGGAGACTCCTTTCAAGAATTTCTGGACAATCTTGAAAAAGTCCTGCAAAGATACAAAGAAACTAATGTAGTATTGATCTGGGAAAAATGTCATTTCATGGTCAAGAGGGAATTGGTTTTAAGGCATCAAATTTTAAGAAAAGGCCTTAAAGTAGACAAAGATAAAATTAAGGCTATTAAGAAACTTCTGAATCCTACAATAGTTTGGGGAGTGAGAAATTTTCTAGGACCTGCTGGGTTTTACAGGCAATTTAGAAAGGATTTTGCCCATATCTCTAAGCCATTGAACCAACTATTGTAAAAAGAGACACCATTTGTATTTGACCAGAAATGCATCAAAGCTTTTGAGGTAATAAAAGAAAAACTTATTTCTACTCCTATAATTATTACTACTAACTGGTCAGAGCATTTTATTATAATGTGCAATGCTAGTGACTATGCTGTAAGGGCAGTGCTAAGACAAAAAAGAAATAACCTATTTGGAGCCATTCACTATGCAAGTAAGACACTCGATTCAACACAATCAATTGCACTACGAGTGAAAACGAAATGATTGTTGTTGTGTTTTCTTGTGAAAAATTTCGACCGTATTTGATGGCAAACAAAGTTTACGTTTACACTAACCATTCAACATTAAAATATGTCGTGAAGAAAAAGGAAATGAAAGCTAGATTAATGAGATGGGTATTACTACTTCAAGAGTTCGATTTATGGACAATGGACAAGAAAGAAACAAAAAATCAAATTGCAGATCATCTAGAATAGAGAATGACTGGAAAATATTGGATTCTAAAGAAAAAAAGAGACTTTTGTTTACCAACAATTGTTCAATGTAGACATCCACAAAGTAAAGTTTAGAAATAATGGAACTCGTGGTATGCTGATTATGTATACTATATCACTAAGGGCGCTTTACCACCACAATTATCATGGTGACAAAAGAAAAGGATCATGCACGAAGCAAAAATTTATATCTTGGAAGATCCGTAGGTCTTCCAATACTGTGCAGATCAATAGGTAAGAATATGTGTAGTGGAGGAGGAAATAGCTGATATTCTACAAGGATGTCATACATCCCCATGTGGGGGATATTTTGGCAGAAAAAGACTGGCCCAAAAAGTACTACATTCAAGATTTTATTGGCTAAAAATGAACAAATATCCTTATGAATTTGTTCAAAGATGTAAGAAATGCCAAAGAACTAGAAGTATATAAAAAAGAGACGATATGCCACAAATCGAGATACTTGAAGTAGAAGTATTCGATGTCTGGGGAATTGACTTTATGGGACCGTTTCCAAGTTCTTTCGAGAACCAGTATATTGTACTAGTTAATCATTATGTCTCTAAATGAGTAGAAACGGTAGCATTACTACTAATGACACTAAATTAGTGTGAGATTTTTAAGGGATTATGCATCGGTACATGGATATATCAAAATATGATCAAATGTGCATGGAATAAAAAAAAGAACATTCTTTCCACATCTGATTACAAGGTTATGAAAGAAAGTAGGACTGCCTATGGAACAACTGGATAAATAGATGAATCCTTGAAGAAATTACTAGGAGATGATGTCTATAAGCAGTACTTGACTTTATAGATGAAACAAAAGGAGTAGAGAAGAAGACAAGGACTCCAGGAGGAAAATGATTAAAGCATATATTTATATTTAGTAAAACTATTTTTTTAGGTTTAAATTATGATAGGAAATAAAGTTAATTTTTAGGAATTTGTGATATTTAATAAACTATTAAATAATTCAATTCATATGTTAATGAATTGTTGTAAAAACTCCTCATATAGTAGAAACACAGAACAATGTGAATTTTTAGGGAAGAAAAACCCACCAATAGTCGACAGGATTACCACAATAAATTAAGTATTTTTTTCCTTTTCTTTAGGGTTACACATTGAAGACAGTGTATTATCTAAAGTGTTGGGGGTAACATAGAAATTGTATTTTAAATTTTTATGCTTGTTTTTTAGTTTTCTTGTCAATTGTGTGCTTAAGCTTATAGAAATACAAGTGATTAGTTAGGAGCATGTACATAGGTTGATTGCATTTACAGTAAATTTGACATGATGATAGGTGTTTTTAATTTTTTTATTATTAGGCTATTAAGTTCTATATATTACACTGGAAATAGGCATTAAGAAATTGTTGTATTTGTTGAATTTGTGATATAAAGAATACAAGGAAATGAGCATGCTAGTATGAATGATAAATTTTTGAATTTTTGATTGTTTGGTTGACTAAATTTTTTAATATTGAGATACCTAGGGATGACTTAAGACATTGTTTGGTACACACCCAGCCAAAAAGCAAACCCTATTTATTCATCTTTAGTACCTATTTTGAGCAATAAAACCCTTCATGATAAACCTATATACAAAACCTAAGCTAAAAATGATATTTGTGTTGACCTTTTTCTTTGGTCCTGAATTACATGATCATGGACGTTTGGCCATACGTATTGAAGGATAACTAGATATGTTATGGTTGTTTTGTAAAAAGAAAAGCGATAGGAAATATTAGTAGAGTATAGTGATTATAGATTAGCTTAAAAGTGAAAAAAGAAAAGACATCAAAAAGAAAATTTAACAGGTAGAAAAAGTACATGAAAAGTAAAAGCAGTTGTGAGCGAGGTATCGAGAAAAAGAAAGAAAAATTGAAAAAATCAAAATTATAGAAAAACTCGGTCATTATTGCATAAAAAATCGTGAGCTAGCCATAGTTACTATATGATACTGAGATTCCCAATAAAGAGATAAAAGGAAGAGGACAGAAGAAGAAATAAGGTGGTGAGTGGAAAAGAGTCACTAAGGGGGAGAATAGGGGACAGTATGATGTGCAGAACTATTTTCATGGTTGAAACTATTTGACGCTTACTACTCTTGAAATCCATATCTGTCTAAGCCTCAGAACGTTACAGGCAGAAAAGCTCTATGTGATCTAGGTAAACTTATTCAGAACCTGAAATAATACTGAATAATTGTATTTATAACTATTTGTATTCTACTAGGATGATCAAATACTTGTACAATTTATTGATGGATTCCTACATTTGAAGACTCGTAATGCTTGAATGCTTTGTAATATACTGAACTTAAGTGTTTGATATCAAAAGTGGTAACTCAACTAAATATCATGTCAAGGTTATTTGTGAATATGAAATTCTTATTCATGTGCTTCAAAGCTAACATTTGTGCCATACTTGCTTAAGGGTCATCCTTTCATTTACTATTTTTATTTGTGTTAGTTGAGGACAAGCAATGACTTAAATGTGGAGGAGTTTGATAAACTAGTTTTCGCACTTTAGGAGCTTGAACATAAGCATTTTAGTTAAGTTCAATAAAGTGTGTAAATAGAGTCTTTTATTGACCTTTGGGATAGAATAAGGCCTAATGGTAAGCTAATATACTTTGTGAGCATCCAGGAGACCATTAGAAGGCATGATAACTCGATAATGCTTGCTATGTTGCAACATGAGGCATAAGATGTCACAACATAGGAAGAAAAATAGAAGAATTCCAAGACTGCCTTCGATGTTGCGACACAGCCTGACGATGCCATGACATACCCCTAAAGATAACCTGAAGATGAGCATACTGCCCTCAATGTCACAGCACAGGACCTGGTGTGTCATGACATCGCCTCTGTACAAGAAATAATTATAAGCAAAGGGCTTTTTGGTCTGCACAATCAAAAGTTAAGCATGAGGACAACAACCACCCTAAAGACAATAAATAGGCTCATTTAACACATGTTATAAAAACATTTTCATATTTTATAATTTTCTCTTTAGATTTAGTCTTTAGATTTTCTTTTCTCTGAAGTTTAGGTTATATTCTAGTTCTTGTTACTTGCTTTTGTAGGGAAATTAGATTTTGGAAATACCATCAAACTCTGTGAGGATTCTACTTTTAAATTCTAATACAAATAAGAATTTTTCTAAAACTCTATTCCCTTGATTCCTCTTCATGTTTATTCTCTTGGTCAAGTTTATATTGTTTCTTAGCTCCAGCAGGAACTAATCCTCCTATGAAGGATTAGTGAGTGGAGGTATGATTAATTAACTATTTTGTAAGGATTTCTTAGTGGATCAGTTGTTTAGGAAAGGAAGAAACTAAACCCTAGTCATGACAACCCTAGGAAGTCATTAAGATGGGAATTAATCCAAATTCGGTATGGCCTATCCATGAACACCTAAACTTTGAATCGGTCTGGACTGTGAGGTCAAGAGAGAAGTAGTTCATTCCAACTCATTATTTTAGTAGAAGATTGGAAGATCCTACTGGGATATCGACTATTTGATTGAATAAGAAAACTTGAAGTGACAATTGATTATGACTATCGAAGCTAGATAATCACCCATGATAAGATTTGATATATTTTACTATTCGATTTCTCGTGTTTTATTTATTTCTTTGCTTTATTTTATTATTGTTACTAGTATACATCACCAAAATCTTTCTTTTATTTATCGTAATATAATCCATTTAAAAGTACTAATTAGATTTATTTATTTTTAGGTTAGAATTAATTTAGTGCTCGCCTCATTTGGGTATGATCCTCAGAGTACTCACCTAATTTATTGTAACTATATTACAGCTTGACCCGTATACTTGCAGGTACCATCTTTTATATCTCTTCTACGAGAATTTTACTTTGGACATTGGTACGTTCGAAGGTGGTCAAGACCATAGCATGTTGAGCCAGCTGTGAGGGTTGAACAAGTTTCAGTTTGCTAGTATTGTAATAGATGCTATCTTGGCAAGTGTTGGGGGATGATTGAAGCTTGTTTCAGATATGGATCTACTAAGCATAGGATTATTGAGTGTCCTCGTATGATTGAATCGGTGTGAGCTTTGGTTTAAGATTAGACTCAGCTTTAAAAGCTAGTTCAGTAGGCCACTAAGGTCTGTGGTTAGTGTAGGGGAGGTAACGAAAGTGGTCATGGTCAAAGGACATCGAACAGAGGTGTGATTCAGACTGTAGCAAGACAACCAACTTTAGTTTACGCTACGAGGCATTGTGAGGATATAGATTCGACCAACTTGATAGTTGGTATGTTTACTATGCATTCAAATCCTTATTTTTATTTGATTGACTGTGGTTCCACGCACTCATATATTTCTAGTAGTGTAACAGGTAATTTTGGGATTTTTGCTGAGGACGCTAGTAGTGAAGTTTTTATGACTAGTCTGTTGGGGCACTCAGTTCAAGTTAATAAAGTATTTAGGAGGCATCCACTTAAGGTTCAGGGATATATATTTTCGGCTAATTTGATGGAGTTGCCATTCAGAGATTTTGACTTGATATTGGGTATGGATTGGTTCGTGAAGCATCGGGTTAGATTGGACTGTGATTCTAAGAGGGTGACTCTTAAGGTTGGGGATGGTGATGAAGTGGTGATGGTCGATGAGCGTCGAGTTTACCTCTCTAATGTAATCTCCAATATGGTAGCCAAAAACTTGTTCCAAAAAGGATATAATGTGTATTTTGCTTATGTGCATGACATGAGTGTTGTGGGATTAGATGTGGAAGGGATTCGCACTATAAGGGATTTTTCGGATGTCTTTTCTGAAGAATTGCCAGGGTTACCACTAGATAGAGAGGTTGACTTTGAAATTGAGGTTTTGCCTAGGAGAGCTTCGCTACCTATTGCTCCTTATCGTATGGCGCCAAAAGAGCTGAATGAGTTAAAATTGCAACTTTAGGAACTTTTAGATAGGGTTTTTCTTAACCTACTGTGTCCTCGTGGGGAGCACCAGTCTTTTTTGTCAAAAAGAAGGACGAATTTATGAGAATGTGTTTGGATTACTGCCAGTTGAAAAACGAATGGTAAAAAATAAATACCCACATCCAAGGATTGATGATCTGTTTGATCAGTTTTATAGGGCGTCAGTGTTTTCGAAGATTGATATTCGTTCTGGGTATCATCGATCTAAGATAAAAGAGCCTGATGTGCATAAGAATGACTTTAGGACTTGTTATGGGCATTACGAGATCCTTGCCGTGCCATTCGATTTGACTAATGCTCTAGCTGAATTCATGGATCTCATGAATCGGGTTTTTCAACTATATCTATATCAATTCGTCATAATGTTTATCGACGATATCTTGGTATACTCTAAGATCATGGATGAGCATGATGAACATCTTAGAGTGGTTCTTTAGATTCTTCATGAGAAGGAGCTTTATCCTAAGTTAAGTAAGTGTGAATTTTGGCTGAGTGAGGTTATGTTTCTGGGGCATATGATTTCTACTTAGAAAATCACTGGAAATTTCTCAGTAGTTATACTACTAATGATAAGTTATGACAAGAGAACATCATAGTTGTTCAGTGAAGTTTCAATATAGTATCAAGTTTTAATATGAGTTTTGATGTTAGTTCTGAATCGAGATAAGTTATAAATGATTTATTTATGGATTACCATTAAGAAGATGATAGAAAGACTTCGCTAGATGGCTTGTAACATGTGAGAAATTTCAAGGATGAAATTTTCATAAGGGAGGAGAGTTGTAACAACCCATTTTTCAGAGGTGTCGGAAACAGTGGTTTCGGGGCCACCAAATCCGATGAGTAAGTTCGTAAATATTACTATTTAATATTTACGAGTCAAATGTGATTTAAAAAAAAGGTTTTTAATTTGATATTTTATGTTATGTAAGCGATTTATTAAGTTCAAGTGGTAAGACCTTAAAGTCAAGTGGTTTTAGAAAATGAGGTATTGTGACCTCGTTTCTATAAACCGAGCTGTAAATAAATTTATAAATATTTACGGAGTGTCATTAAGGTGGTATTAAAGTTTCGTTGAAAATTTTTAATTTTTCGATAGTTAATTAATTAAAAAGGACTAAATTGTAAAAGATGCAAAATTTGACCACGATTTGATTTAAGTGATTAAATGGTTTATTGAATAAAGGAAAAGGGACTTAAATGGTAATTAAACCATTTAAAGAGTTAGTGGACTTATATGGACATGACTTTGGTGTTTTATTTATTTATTAACCAAGGTTAAAATGGTAATTTTATAATTAATTAAATTAAATAAAACATAAGTAAAAAAAATAAAGGTTGTCATATTCCTTTCTCTTTATTTTTTTCAACTAAAAGCCATGGTTATGGAAGCTAGGTTAAGCCATGCTTCATTTCGTGCATGTAAGTCCCTAAGCTATCTGTTTCTAATAATTTGTATGTTTTTAAAATCGTTCCAACTAGGTCCAGCTAGCCCGTACCTTTGATTTTGAAACTGTTACAGATTTGAATGTTTCCATTGATTAACCTTTGATTTTAAATGTTAAATGATGAACTTGAGATATTAGTTGTTATTTAAAAGTATTTTAGTAAGTAAATTTTGATGAGTTTTTTTATTAGGGACTAATTTATTGAAATAGTAAAAGTACAAGGATTTGATATGAAATTGTTGCAACAATGGGCTTTTTTGGTTGCCATAAATATTTGGATAGGCTGAATTTTTGGTAAAAATGGTTAATTTGCATGTGTTAGGGTCAAGGACTAAATTGAATAAAAGTAAAACTTTAGGGGTAATTTTGTAAAAATATTAAAATGACTAAATTGCATGAAATAGATTGTTTTACTATTTTACTGTCTAAATTAATAGATTGAATGAAATTATTAATTTAGATCAAGATTTGGCAGAAAATCAAGGAGAATAAAACATTACCAAAATGCCCCTCTACTTTGACGTTTCTACAATTTTGCCAGGCAAGTTCGTATGAAATGTGCTATGTATAATGTTGATTAAATTGAATGTTATTATATGATTTTTATTGAAAATGAATCAATATATATATGTTAATTGTACAATTTATCGAGTAAAGAAACAATGAAAATTCAGTGACGGACGACGACTATCGAGCCTCGTTTGAACATTGCATACAACTGTTTACCTCGCAAATTCTGTAACACAAGTCTCAGATATTCGGCATGCTAAGTTTTATCACTGGAATAGATCAAAATGTCATCTATGAACACAACCACAAATCGATCCAGATACTGTCTGAAGATCTGATTCATCAAATCCATAAAAACAGCAGGTGCATTAGTGAGTCCGAAAGGCATAACCAAAAACTCATAGTTCCATCTTTCTTTTTCACAAATAAAACTGGTGTATCCCAGGGAGAGAAACTCGGCCGCACGAAACCTCTATCTGTCAACTCTTGCAACTGAGCTTTCAATTCTTTAATTCAGTCGATGTTATTCTATACGAAACTATTGATATCGAAATCATCCCAAGCACTAACTCAATACCAAACTCTACCTCTCGGGTCAGTGGCAAACTTGGTAATTCTTCAGGTGACACATCCGAATACTCACACACAACTGGTACTGATTCAATTTTCTTTTTAGTTGCTTTAGAATCAAGCACATAAGTAAAGTAAGCTTCACAACTCTTTCTCACATATTTCTGAGCTAACATTGATGATATTACTGCTAGTAAACCATTCAGATCATTAGACTCAATCCGATTAATCTCATCATTTTGGCATCTCAAATCAATAGTCTTTCATTTGCAATTTACACCAGCATCATGCAAAGTCAACCAATCCATACTCCGAATTATATCGAACTCGTCGAATGGTAACAACATCAAATCAACTAAAAGACATGAATCTCGAACCATCAACGGACAATTCTTACACATTTTATCAACCAAAACACACTGGCCTAAGGGGTTCGATATTCTAATCACAAACTCAGCAGACTTTATAGGCAAAGTCTTACTGGATACTAAGGTCTCACATACATAAGAATGAATCAAACTAGGATCAATCAATGCAATCACACTAGTATCATAGAGAGTGAATATACCAGTAATAACATCTGGGGTTAAAACCTCCTCATAAGCGTGAATAGCATAAGCTCTGACAAGTGCACGAGCCTCAAATTGAATTGATGTGTCTTTAGTTCCTCTTTGACTGCTACTCACATTTCCCGCATTTGTAAGAGATCTACTCCTGGCTGAAGTGTTACTCGATCTCAAATTTTGCAAAATCTCTTGCTCAACTGACTCGGGACAATCTCGGATAAAGTGATATAAGGATCCATATTTGAAACAAGCTTGATTATTCTATCTACAAATACCCAAATGTATTTTAGCACAACATTTGCACTCAGGTTGATCAAAACTAACATTTTCAACACTAGCGATCGAAGTAGTTGGAACTCTGAAGCTTGAATGTGATCTAGCATGATCTCTACTCGAGTGTCCCACATTAGCCTTTGAACGGCTATAATCATCTCGGAATTTCTTTGATGCAGAGTGAAATGGTTTACCCAATGATATCTCACAGAAATCTATGGCTTCAAAATCAGCTTTTCTTTTTGTATAACTTGGGAAGTTACAAGAACTTGAGGGGGTGGAGGTTGTTGAGTAGCTGAATTCATTCGAACGAACTCCGTAAACCACTCATTCATTAACTGGAATAAGGCTTGCTTAGCCTCTCTCTCTATACTACATGAAATCGATCTAGAATCAGTCGCACTACCCTTTGAGTAGGAACGGGTGCATTATCTTTTATGTCATTTGTTACGGCTTGATCAGGATCCATTTACTATACGAAAACACATTTTCAAATGTCAGTAGTCATTACACTATCACAGTATAAAATATGGCATGTATAGCTAGACTCACACGCGCTATGTTAGTCCTAGAATCGACTAAACCGTAGCTCTGATACCAATCAAATATAACAACCCTAACTCATATCCGTCGCCAGAATGGGGTTACGAGGCATTGCCGAAAAAGATATAACTTTCATACATTCACAAAATCACTCTGATCACATTTGAAATCTTACATTTGTAACTTCAGTTAAACAATTCTTGAATCAATAATACACAATGTACAAAACAATTTAATAGATTTGCATATAACCATTTTGTTATCTTATAGCATGAATTACTATTCATATGGTCCATTATACTTCTTTTACATTAAAATTTCATGCACATATTACCTTATCAATATGAACCATTTTAAAACACAAATATTAAGTCATATCACCTAATTTACAAGCTAAATAACATGTCTAATCATCTTATGTTCAAACAATCTATGGACCATTTCTAAGCATAATTACCAAATCAAAACATACCAAAATTTATATGCTAGCATAGTGACAAAATTATGAATACACAACCAATTCATTTGCTCGCCTATTCAACTATCCAAATTAACCATTTTAGTCATGCTAATTCCACCATTAAATTTTAAGTTAAATTTACCATTTAATAATTGAATACAAATGTCAACTTGTCACTTTAAATGTCAAACCACAAACAAACATGTCATATGCATACGTATCTAATTTATCCACCATTAGCTGAATATGCATGTACATCATTTACCAATTCCAAAAAAATTTTACAAGACAAAGTATACATATATATCAAATTTTATGTCAATAATGAACCACACCAAATAACCAAATTCACAATATAGCAAAGTCATCTCATAGCTTAACAAAACATGTACCACATTTCACATAATAATCCATATTCAATCTTCATTGCCGAATACATCCATGATATCATGCATATCTCATGCATATCTTATATCATTAAAATACTCTTTACCTTTGGTCATGATCAAGCCAAAATCAAGCAATAAGTATATTACTCAATTATATATATCCAACTATAATTTCACCTATATGCCATAACCAAAATATACTTTAATATCAAATCACATAACAACACCATACAAAATATAACAATAAAGTTTGCATATATTTATCTATGTATAAACTATAGCCGAATCATCAAAATCACCACCAAACATAACCATAATTGAATCAAACTTTAAAAACAAACTTAACAAAATAAAAAAGCCATTTTCGCATGGCTTAGATATATACACATACCAAAATCAACATATCCAAATATAATCTAGCCTATACATTCCATAGGTTCGAAATTCACCTTATAAAATATCGAAAATAATAGATAGTGTGATAAACTTTGCTGACAATTCCGAGCTCGTAACTCGACTCCAAAATCTATAAAATAGAAGCAAACATACACACACAATAAGCTATCACAGCTTAGTAAGTTATAAGCAAATAACAAATCAATGACAATATCATTCATTACAACAAAATTGAAATATACTATTATGATCATATACAATTTCAAACTTGCAATTACCTTTATCAAACATATAATTATAATACAAATTCAAATTGGCCGAATGCACATATAAATAATAACATAATTAATTTTATTCACTTGTATCATAAACAATTTGTATCACATACCAAATAGCCAACTTACCTTAATTTTAAATAGGAAATTAACTATCACATACCTGATCACTTTAGCTCGATTACACATTCGATCACAACTTATTATTGCTCGTTGAACCATTCGAAATTGAATAGGATACTCAGATAATCATACATAGGGTTCAATGCCAACGTCCCAGATATGGTCTTACATGTAATCACATATCGATGCCAATGCACTAGATGTGGCCTTACTCACACACATATATCGGAATCACATATCGATGCCAACGTATTAAACGTGGTCTTACTCACACACATTTATCGAAATCACATATCGATGCCAACATATTAAACGTGGTCTTACTTGTACACATATATCGATACCATGGTCTTACTCACACATCACATATCGGAATCTTATGTCATACATATATATCCTATCTATTCTAAGGCTCATACGGGGCTTTTGGATGTCGTAACTCGATCGAATCGAACTCGTAACCATTGCTCTCAAAAATATATCACTTCGGTACATTCTCAAAATAATTATAACAATTCAATTCAGCATTTATAATATACATATATTGAAATTTACAACATCTATTTGCCTATAAAGTTACCACGGACAACGATAATCAAAACAGGGCGACTATTCGACAACTTTGGTTTTCCCCCGATCCAAATCTGATTTCTTTGGTTCTCGATCTAAACATATTCGTATTAAACTTATTCAAACATAATTTCATTCAATTTAGTCCAAAAACACATAATGGGTAAATTACCATTTTACCCTGACATTTCACACTTTTTACAATTTAGTCCAAATTGCACAAAACACAAATTATCCAAAATTTGATTACACTATGCTTAGGCCAAATATTCCTTATGTTCATACAAGTTCATATATTTCATTTATTTCACATTTTAGTCCCTCAAATTATTATTTTTACAATTTGACCCTAATTACTCAAAATCATCAAAAATTCCAATACAAAACATATTAATCCAAAACATATCTTTCATAATTCATCATCTAACATCACAAAGCTCAATTATTCATCAATGGAATAACTCAAAATATTCATCAAAATCATAAATTCAAGCATGGGCTTTGTACATTACACTGCAACGATCTCAAAAATGTAAAAATTATAAAAAACTGAGCTAGTTACATACCTTGATTAAGCTTAACAATGGCCGAATATGATTTTCTTTTCTTTTTCTTTTACTTTAGCTAATTGTAGCTATCAAATATAAACATGCATGGCTTTTAATTATTTTATGTTTTATATTATATAACATTATTAATCATTTTACATATATAACCTTTATGAAATAATATAAAACCATTATAAAATAAGGTCACAACAGTCCATATCATATTCTCATGGATAAATTGCGTTATAAATACTTCAAACTATAAAGACACATTCAATTCGGCCCTTACACATTAAACCATCAAATTTTCATTTTATGCGATTAGCCCTTTTTTATTAAATCGGCACTCAAACGACGAAATTAAAACACGAAAATTTCACAAATATAAATTCACACATAATAAACATGGAGTATAATTTTAAAATTTTTTTTGACTTGGATTTGTGGTCTTGAAACCACCATTCTGAATAGGGTCTAAATCGGGCTGTTATAAATATACTAAGTCAGGAATTGATAATGTCATTTAGGCTTATGATAAGCATTGGGAACGGAATGGAAAGTAACAAAATTGAAAGGTGTATAATCTTATATAAAGGTTGATGGTTATACATTATGTCTTACAAAATCCATTCATGTTATGAATTATAAGTATATGTGATATTAATAAATTTACTAATTTGTGAATTGATGATCATATAGATTTATGAATTTTGGCATGGACTTTGGGTTATGTCTATTATCATAAGTTAATTATCGAAATGGAATTTTATGCTTAAAGTTTATACAAGCTTACAAAGCATGCATTGCTTACATAGTTTTTTCCCTTACCTTGCAGATTATCGGAAGCTCGATCAGGTTGGAAGCTAGTCAAAGATCCATCACATTATCCGTTGATTTTATCGATAAATTTTGATGCTTTGGTAGTGGTTATAATGGCATGTATAGGTGGACATATGTCTAATGTTTAGTTAATGATATCAGCATGTAATGTTGCTTTGAATTTGTGAAACTTATGATATCTGATGCCTTGATGATTCTTGATGATTGGTGTGCTTTAGGCATTTTGATGTTTAAATGTAACGCCCCAAATTCGAAAACCCTGTTAAAATTATTTTTTACGTTTGCGACATGAAAGTATGTCTGCTTAGTGGTTTAGTGTTGTATGGGTATCTAGGAAGTTGTGGGTTCAAGCTTGGGCTTGAGCAAAATTTGTGCTTTTATTTGATTAAACCCCTATCTTCTATTAGTAGGCTTTTAAATCATTGTGGAGAGATCATGTCATGAAAGGCTTGTTGGTCTAGTGGTATGTGGCGTGTTTCTCTGCCAAGGGACTAGAGTTCAAGTCCAGTTGCATGCAAGAGAGTTCCTTTTTTGCAAATGGCTATGTCGGATGTTGGATGGCATTGGGACTCTAGTGGTGGGACGGCAGAGGAGTTGTTGAGGGAATTTGAATCGGTCAAGTGAGGGAAAAGAGGAGTGATTTATGAAGAGATAGTGGGAGTGGATCAAAGAGAGGGGGGAGAGGTAGTAGTGGCCGTAAATGGGAGTCTTCTTGGTACCAATTCGGTCATTGGCAAGGAGAGTGCCGAAATTGGTTTTGGGGTATTGCTCTCCTTTCGTCAGTTTTTCTTGTCTTTTTTTGCATTTTGAAGTTGCGGCTAAAGTGACCTTTGGCATATTTTCTTCTCTTTTCTTCTTCAAACCCTAACCGAATACCCTCCTTTTCTCTTCTGCCTCTCAGTTGTTCCTTTCTTTGACTGAATGTTCCATTGTTTCCCTCATAAGCCTTTGTCGGAACATTCTTGTTCCTTTTCCATCTTTTTTGGTTCGATTTTCCTCTACGTTTCTCTAATTTGCTAGTCGAATACCCTGAGTGTAGGACCTTTCCTTCTCTTCTTTCTTTTTTGGTCGTTTCTTACTGAGGTACTATTAAAATTCTATGGTTTTTGGGTAAGTGGTTGTGGTTTGTCTCCCCCTAGCAGAATCTCATTTGGTTTTCTTTTCAAAGGTTCAGCTTTTTGTATCTCTTAGGTCGAACGATTGCTTTCTCTCTTTCCTACCATGAGGTAATATTCATCTAACATTTTTTTTCTTTTTTCGTGCGATTGTTGCTAGGGGCTCGATTTTGATAATCAAGGTGCTAGGTCGATTACCCTGCCCCTACAAGTGGTGTCTTCTTTATTGGTTAGTACTTCAAATCCTAGATACAATTATGTGGGATTGTAGAGTTTGATGAATTGGCTAACTATTTCGTGTGAAGGTTGAAGCTTTGGGAAGAATACGTGGATTTTAGGAGCGTACAATAGTTCGTTGGTAAGTAGCGATGATTCGATTAAAGTTTTCTGCAATGCTTTATTTTTCGGATTAATGGTAAATATAATTGATGGTGGTGTTGTTGTGGTTGCTCATAAGTGCTTTGATTACGGAAGTGTTAAGGCTACAGTTACGTTACAGGTGTGTGAACACTATCATTAGTTGTGAAACTGCAAAGGTTGAAAATCCGAAAAGCCGAAAGGCTGAAAGTCAGAAAGTGGGTTGTCAACACCACTCGGGCATGTAGGCGCCCATGTGACAGGCCGTGTTACAAAAAGAGGCCGTGATGTTGACGAAATGGCCATGAGCATTTTATGGGCCAAAATGGTATTGGGCCATTCTGGGCAGAATTGGGCCAAGTCGGCCCAATGGGCCCGTGTGCCCCACTTGCAGAAATTGCAAAAATGTGGTAAATTGTGGGCGAGGATGTGTGAACAGCACAACTGAGGCCATTCTAGGGCTACATGGGCCGTATGAGAGTATAGGTCAACATGGGCCTAC
This sequence comes from Gossypium hirsutum, assembly GCF_007990345.1. Classification (NCBI taxonomy): domain Eukaryota; kingdom Viridiplantae; phylum Streptophyta; class Magnoliopsida; order Malvales; family Malvaceae; genus Gossypium; species Gossypium hirsutum. The sequence goes on along the minus strand of NW_024403089.1, from coordinate 90 downwards.
AGTATGGGCTGAAAGCCCATTATCACTGATTGACTGTTAATATAGGCTCATATGGGACCACAGTATGGGCTAAAAGCCCATTATAACTGA
>NW_024403088.1:0-25000 GCF_007990345.1 Gossypium hirsutum | reverse complement strand
TATGATGTAGCTAGGTCGCATGGGTGATACTATGTGTACACCATGTAGACAAGAGAGCTACGGGATATATGTAGCTAGGTCGCATACGTGGTTCCAGGTGAAGGACACCATGTACATAAGAGAGCTACAAGATAAACTGGCTAGGTCACATGGGTGATACTAAGTGTTCACCATGTGTACAAGAGAGCCAAAATTATGTGTACAATCGAGCTAGGTCACATGAGTGGTGCTAAGTGAAGGCCACTATGTGTACAAGAGAGCTTCGATTTTAAAGGTAGGCTGTGTGCAATACCATCGCGTATCTGTTATTATTTCGAAGCGTTCAACTGGGAAATTGATTAAATGAAATTGTGTATGAGTTTGTGATGATAAGTGTAAGTATATATGTGTGTAACTTATGAGCAATATGCTCGATATGTGATTGGAAATTGGAAAGATTGTTATGGGAAAGTGATGAATACAATTGAAGTGTGAAAGATCAAAATTGACAATAAAACTGTTCTGGATAGTTGCAGTGATGTGCATCTAAAAATTTGCCAAAAATAGTAGAAATTGAATCAGAGACTGAATGAGATACCAAATTAGAGCTTAATAAGTCTATTTTCATATAACAAAAACAGAGTAAGCAAAGGAATTCTATATTATGAGATATTTAACTTTTTGAGAGACTGGTTCAGAATGACTATGTGTCCCCTATTCTGACTTGAAAAAATCATTAAAAATTGTAAAAAACTAATTATGGGATATAATTTATATGCTTGAAATTCTTAATGAGTCTAGTTTCAAATGAAATAAACTAGAATATCCTTTAATTCTTTACAAGGAAAAATTGATTAGTAGTGAAGAGTGGTCAGAACAGTTGAGTAGTGAAATAGGGGTAACTTTAATGAATAAACTGTACTAATTGGCTAGAAAAAAAATTCTAAAAATTTTATGGTAAGAATATATGTAAATCTAGTTTCAAGGAAAATTAATGGTTTATAGTTTGGAGTTTTGTAGCTCCAGAAATAAATAATTTAGTTGCTGGTACTCTGCTAGATAACTTATTTTGAACCTGTTTATGATTGTAATAGTGAAAGTATGTGTGTTTGTGATGGTAATATTCCGGGAACATATTGTGACTTTGTTTAAAGTATGATAATGTATTGTTTATTAATATTTACATACTTACTTACTAAGCTATAATGCTTACTCCCTTCCTTTCCTTTTTCCTATAGTGCAGCAGATGTTAGCTCGAGTTGGAGGTCGCCGGAGGTTAAATCACACTATCAAACTATTGATCAATATATAAAGGTTTTAAAGTATTTAAGTCTTTGGCATGTATGGAGACTCGTTTAATTGTTATTAAGTTGCTAGGAATTGGCTTAAAATACTGACCTATGTTATTTGAAGGTCTCTATTGTATAAAGTCATTTAATATAGATAGTCTTGATTATGTTATTAATTAAATGATGTAATTTATGAATGTGCATGCTTGCCTATGTGTGTGGTTGAATTACAGCATGATATGGGCCTTGTAAGCTCTTTTTAATGGACAGCTTGAATGTGTTTGAAAAAGTTTTAAATTAGAGTGAAATTATGAATCGGTTTTTATACGATGATTAGTGATTAAGTTCGATAATGCCTCGTACCCTGTTCCAGCGTCGAACATGGGTAAGGGGTGTTACATTTAGTGGTATCAGAGCTATGATTTAGTAGGTTCTCGGACTTACCTAGAATGTGTAAGAGTTTAGCTATACATGACATATTACTACCTGTGATAGTGTGATGCCTTCTGATCCCGATGAAATAGTTCTGTTGAGACAGAAGTGTTTTCCAACCGAACTACCATCGACAGTGTAAAAAGGTGTTAAGTAAGTTCATATAATTTGGTGGATATATTGGTGTACTTAAATTTATCTTGGTGACTTGTGATGATATGTGTGAGATCAAGTGTAAAATGAAATAGACACAAGTGGAGAAATATAGAAAAGTGAAAAGAAACGAAAGTTTACGTCGTTATAAACTCATCCATGTTCGTTTGACATTGACATGATATTATGTGTCTAACTTATTTGACTAAGTGAATGTGATAAATAGATTTACTCAAATTTGTGGAATGTATGTTTGATGCATTTGTTTTAAAATATGAATATGTGTGTAAGTCTGTCTAAAGTGAATTATATAACTGTGATAATATTAAAATCAAATGAGACTTGTAAAAGGTAAGAGTACTAGTTCATGATGTTTATGTGATAATGAATGAGTCTTGAATAAGACTTTCTGTTGGAATATGAAAAATGAGATGAAGGGAAAGTTTATATTATGATAAGTGTACATGTTGATTGGCAATTGTGTGATGCTATGAGTGTAACTTGTGAAATTAAATGAATGTTATGAGTAATTCTATTTGAGAATTATGAATGCATGTATAAGTGTATTTTTTTGTATAAGATGATAGGAGGGTTGTGTAAAATGAATATGCATGTTGAGTTATTTGAAGCAATTATATATATTGATGAGTGTTAAGTTATATACATGAATATATAAGAGGCAAGTTAGAAGTGTTACAGCCTCACCCCTTCCAATAAGATTAATTGACAATGTGATAGCATTTGAGAATGGTTTAATAAATGAACTCAGTTGCAGAAAAGATGTTAGGTTAATATGAAGATTTTTTGAATTCTGAAATGTTACAGTTAAAGAAAGATTAGACTTAGTTAATTAACTCATCTAGGTATGATGCTTAAAGTATATGATTGCTGGATTTTTTTAAAAATAAATTTTCATTGTGAATGAGATAATGTGGATTTAGTAATGATAAAATTACACAGAAGAATAATGATTGAGCTGATTAATACTAAATGCAGAGTTTTTGGTTAAAAAAAGTGAAAGCAAATGTGAAATTGGAAATAGTTTTCGATTAATATAGAGGTCATACCGAGTTGAAACTTAGTTATATTGGATTTCAATTTGATACTGGGGTGATTTTGAAAGTACTACTTTGAAGAAAATTTGTTTGGAGATGTTTAAGAAATTTTGAAAAAAGATATTGAATCTTTTTACCGGTAAGATTTTCGAGGACGAAAATCCCTAAAGGGGGAGAAATGTAACATCTCGAAATAGGGCCCAAATGGAATAGTGGTTGCGAAACCATAAATCTGAGATAGAAAAGTTTATTTCGATTAATTTTTATGATTTACCGAGTGATTAGATGCATGAGTTAGAGTATTGATAAGAAATTTTATATATTGCATGTTTAATTTGCCTATTAGGGCTTATTTGCAGAAGTTGGTGTAACAACCCGATTTAGGGCCTAAACGGAACGATGGTTTTAGAGCCATGAATTCGAAGTCAAAAAATTTATTCTGATTAATTTTTAAGGTTTATTAATTGATTAAAATATTGTGTAAAAATATTGTTATGTAATTTTACTGATAAAGTGCTTAATTGGACTTTTAGGACTAAATTGCAAAAGTTGCAAAATATGTGTTTTAATTCATAAGTACTTGATTAAAATGGGGGTTTAAATAGGAGGTCCTTAAATAGTAATTAGACCATTATATTTCGTTTGAACAAAAATGGGCATGAATAGGACAAAATTTTAAAGAAAGGCCTTAAGGGCATTTTAGTCATTTGGTAATTAAAAGAAATAAAAAGGGAAAATAAATCCAAAATTGACTCATCTTTTTCATGGTGGCCGAAATTATCATAGGGGAAGCCATGGCTAGGGTTTTCAAGCTTTCCAAGCTCAATAGTAAGTCCGTTCTAGCCCCGTTTTTCAAGTTCTTTACGATTTTGGAATCCCGGTAACTTGATTAAGCTTATTCTAGCAATAATTTAAGTGAGGGTTCATATTTGGAAAAATACCCATAGGTGAAATGTGTTTGTTTTGATGTTTTATGGTAGAATATGAAGGCTAAAATTATGTTAAACAACTTTTGCTAAGCGGTTTTAAGCAAAAATGAGTAAAACAGCTTAATTGGTAAAAGTTGTTATTATTCATAACTATGTGTTAGAGTGAGAATTTGATGTTGTTATAGAAGGAAAAAATGATCAGCATGTCATAAAAAATAATAATAAGGGATGAAGTTTAATTCCAGAGTCTAGGGGAAAAAGTGTAAATATGCAAAAGTTTAGAGGCAAAATTGTAATTTTTCCAAAGTTTGAGTTAAGGACTGTTTTGAATAGTACATTAATTAAATAATTAAAATATGATATTTTAGATCTTGGAAAATGAGATTTGAATCTAGAATGGGAGAAAAATCGAAAATCGGGAAAGTTGGTAAAATGGCCGTTTTAGTATCGAGGTAAGTTCATATGTATAATAAGCATTAATTCATGCATGTTTCAATGTAAAATTGATATATTTACTATGACTGTCGATGTGTTGAAAGTAAGTATAATTATGATGATTTAAATGTTCAATATTAATTCGACATGGAAATAAGAAAGTATGTAAGTTTGTATGTAAATAATACATTATCTTTATTATGTTTTTGTATTTCAGCACATTTTATGTATTGTAGCTGATTTTTGAATCATAATTGACTATTGGAAGTGTGGAACTCAAGTATTAGAAAGAGAGAGAAATCCTGATTGAACCTTTGGAAAGATTGGATGATATAGATGGTATGTAGCTAGGTCACATGTGTGGTGCTGAGTGCGCATCATGTGTACAAGAGAGCTACAAGACATTATGATGTAGCTAGGTCACATGCGTGGTTCCAGGTCAAGAACACCAAGTAGACAAGAGAGCTACGAGATAAACTGGCTAGGTCACATGGGTGGTACTAAGTGTTCACCATGTGTACAAGAGAGCCAAAATTATGTGTACAATCGAGCTAGGTCACATGAGTGGTGCTAAGTGAAAGCCACTATGTGTACAAGAGAGCTTCGATTTTAAAGGTGGGCTGTGTGCGATACCATCGCGTATCTGTTATTATTCCGAAGCGTTCAACTGAGAAATTGATTAAATGAAATTGTGTATGAGTTTGTGATGATAAGTGTAAGTATATACGTGTGTAACTTATGAGCAATAATGCTCGATATGTGATTGGAAATTGGAAAGATTGTTATGGGAAAGTGATGAATACAATTGAAGTGTGAAAGATCAAAATTGACAATAAAATTGTTCTGGATAGTTACAGTGACGTGAATCTAAAAATTTACCAAAAATAGTAGAAATTGAATCAGAGACTGAATGAGATATCAAATTATAGCTTAATGAGTCTATTTTCATATAACATAAATAGAGCAAGCAAAGGAATTCTATATTATGATATATTTTACTTTTTGAGAGACTAGTTCAGAATGACTACGTGATCCCCTATTCTAACTTGGAAAAATCATTAAAAATTGTAAAAAAAACAAATTAGGGGATATAATTTATATGCTTGAAATCCTTAATGAGTCTAGTTTCAAATGAAATAAACGAGAACATCCTTTGAATTCTTTACGAGGAGAAAATTGATTCGTAGTGATGAGTGGTCAAAACAGTTGAGCAGTGAAACAAGGGTAACTTTAATGAATAAACTGTACTAATTTGCTAGACAAAAAATTCTAAAAATTTTATGGTAATAATATATGTGAATCTAGTTTCAAGTGAAATTATCGGATTGTAATTTTGAGTTCTATAGCTCCAGAAATAAATAATTTAGTTTCTAATACTCTGCTAGACAACTTATTTTGAACCTGTTTATGATTGTAATAGTGAAAGTATGTGTGTTTGTGATGGTAATATTCCGGGAACATATTGTGACTTTGTTTAAAGTATGATAATGTATTGTTTATTAATATTTACATACTTACTTACTAAGCTATAATGCTTACTCCCTTCCTTTCCTTTTTCCTATAGTGTAGCAGATGTTAGCTCGAGTTGGAGGTCGCCGGAGGTTAAATCACACTATCAAACTATTGATCGATATATAAAGGTTTTAAAGTATTTAAGTCTTTGGCATGTATGGAGACTCGTTTAATTGTTATTAAGTTGCTAAGAATTGGCTTAAAATACTGACCTATGTTATTTGAAGGTCTCTATTGTATAAAGCCATTTAATATAGATAGTCTTGATTATGTTATTAATTAAATGATGCAATTTATGAATGTGCATACTTACCTATTGTGTGGTTGAATTAAAGCATGATATGGGCCTTGTAAGCTCTTTTTAAGGGACAGCTTGAATGTGTTTGAAAAAGTTTTAAATTAGAGTGAGATTATGAATCGGTTTTTATACGATGATTAGTGATTAAGTCCGGTAATGCCTAGTACCCTGTTCCGGCGTCAAACATGGGTAAAGGGTGTTACAGACAATGCACACGCCCGTGTCCTTGACCCGTGTGGAATTAATTGAATTTATTTTCTATTTCGAACCTACAGGGGTTTTCACATGCCCAAACACACGCCCGTGTCCCTGGCCCGTGTCTTTCACACGGCCTAGACACGCCTGTGTGGTCACTTGTGTCCAAAAACCCGGACATTCTATTTATAACGTCAGCATTTATTTAGGGGCACATGGCCAAGACACACGCCTGTGTGCTAGGCCGTGCCCTCCGCACGATTGAGACACACGACCATGTCTCTTCTCGTGTTTTTACTACCATGCATTCTGACTGTGTAATTTTAAGTGCAGGGGACACACAGCTGTACCACACGCCCGTGGGGCTGACCGTGTGTAATACACGGCCTAAACACACGCCTGTGTGTCTACCAGTATGGACCCTTTTTTAGGCTATAATTTCAAGCCAATGGTCACCCTCATCATTTCCTCACATATAAGAACCCCAATTGCATTTAACATGACCCAAATATACTCAAGGACTATCATCAACGAATCTATTGCATGTTAACCTCATCTCATCGGTTAAAAACATGCTCAATTATCCCCTTTTCATAATAAGGATTCCAGTCCCATTGAAACATATTTAGGCTTGACTCATTATTACAATTCATTTCCAATTATGGCCTAACGATTTCCAAATGTTTTGGCCACATTACAAATGCCTATTTATGGTATGCCACATTTAATCAACATAAGAACATTTCTAACATAAACATGCATGGTTGGTAGGTCATAACCTACAACGAAATGAGCCATGTCTTATGGCCATATACCAAAAAAAAATAAGTTCAACATTTAAGCTTTTACATTGGCCAACCAATGACATATAACACCAAGTAACCACAAACCTATACATGCCATTGTTACAAAATAGAAGTATCTATATAGCAAAGCAAGAAAAATAGATAGCATTGACAACACTCCAACCGTCTTCCAATCTCAACGAGTCCTCGAGCTCTGTAAGACAGGGAAAAGAGAAGGGTAAGCATTTACATGCTTAGTAAGCCCGAATAACTGGAAAGTAAACTTTCTGATTAATTAGAATACAACCATGTTATACAACCAATCCAATAAATAGAGGATAGCCTCCTATTACATGCACTCAAACATCAAGTTAGTCCCACAATAATTCATCATGTAATTTTCCTTAGATGAGCTCATCATCCAACATTTTCATTTCTATACCTTATGTTAATCCTATTGAGTACCTCAAAAATCTAGATGGATTATCCATTTACCGTCAAGTCATAAGAGTGATCTTCTAATGTATGCACTCCCGCGAACCTCACTTCTTTCGGTGGAATTACCAGTCCAGGCTAAATCCCCCGTAATATAAACTAATGGAGTGTTGTTAGGATTACCAGTCCAGGCTAAATCCCTTATAGTGACAAACACCCATAATGAGCTCAAATCTGAATTACCAGTCTAGGCTAAATTCAAACCCTAATCGGATTACCCGTCCGGGCTAAATCCTTAATGCACACATATTCTTCAAGAGGCTTGATCACTCAAGAAACACCCGTCCGGGCTAGATCCTTCCTATATTTGAGATCAAAGGATTACCCGTCCGGGTTAAATACTTTTCTACAACACATGCAGGACCTCAAGTCACATAAGCCATGGTTTATCCATCGAATTTCCCTTTTAACTTCAACTGGGACATTTATCACCTTGTCATTATTATTATTAACACATTTCATGGATTTTCATGCCATCATTGTAAAAAACTATCACACATTCATAAAACATGCATTTAGGCATATTATGGGTTTACCTTAATTTATTCGAACTTACTTGGTATTTGTGTCGATTTTCGCATTTTGGTTATTCCGAAACCTTTCGTTTTCCTCGATCGACCTCCCGAATTTGTTCCTTGGGGTCTATAACAATAAAAATGAACTATCATTATCTCACATTATTCTTTTTGAGCCTAAATTTCACCCCTAGACAAAATGATCGTTTTGCCCCTAACCTTTCACATAATTTACAATTTAATCCCTAGTTTCGTAAAATGATATACATGCAATTCCTTTGTTACCCAAGCCTATCCGAATGCATTATAAACTCATACTAGCCCACATTTTCCTCTACTTCACATTTCTATCACATATTTTGTACCTTTTGCAAAAAGGTCCCTTTAGGGGCTTTTTCATGAAAATCACTTAGGAAAAGATGTTTAACACACATCTAACTTTCATATTCTCCCATAAAACATCAAAGAAAAAACATGTCACACATGGGTCACTTTGCATACATGAACTCTAGCTTAAAATATAGGTAGAAATGGAGAGAACATGTTACAAGGATCTCAAAAATACAAAGAACATTAAAAACGGGGCTAGGAGTCACTTACTATTGAGCTTGAAAATGTTGAAAACCCTAGCTATGGAGGGCTTGAAAATTTTGGCTGGTACAAGGGAGAAGATGGCTGATTTTTTCCTTCATTTTCTCTTTTTATTGATTTTATTACCAAATGACCAAAATGCCCCTCTTTACTAAACTTCCAAAATTTTCCATGTGTGCCTATTTTTGTATAAAAACTTAGAAATTGGGAAAATTGCTCTTTTAGACCTTCTAATTAATAATCTAAAGAAATTTCATACAAATTGCTTCTAGAATCCAAGTTTTACAATTTATTCAATTTGGTCCTTATTTTCCAATTGGACACCTTACTCATGGAATTTCTTCATGAAACTTTAACACGTGCATATTTTCATATTCCAGGCCTCATAATAATCATAAAACAAATATTTCAACGTCGGATTTGTGGTCCCAAAACCACTATTTTGACTAGGCCCTATTTCGGGATGTTATAGTTCTCCCCCTTAGGAACTTTCGTCCTCGAAAGTCTTACCAGTAAATAGGTTCAGATATTGGCTTCTCATGGTTTCTTCTGGCTCCCAAGTTGCCACTTCCACACCATGTCGATGCCATAAAACTTTTACTAAAGCCACATCTTTATTTCTCAGTTGTTTAACTTCACGAGCCAAAATCTTGACCGGTTCTTCACCATAAGTCATGTCTGGTCTAATTTCAATCTCTGTCGGTGAAATCACATGAGAGGGGTCTGATCGATAGCACCTTAACATAGATACATGGAACACGTCGTGAATCTTTTCCATTCCTGGTGGCATTGCCAAACAATAGGCTAATGGTCCAACTCTTTCAGTGGTCTCGTATGGTCCGATATATCGCGGACTCAGTTTGCCTTTCCGACCAAATCTCAATAATTTTTTTCCATGGAGATACTTTAAAAAATACCCTATTTTCAACTCGAAATTTGACCTCTTTCCTTTTTAGATCAACATATGAATTTTGCCTATCCGATACTTTTCTTCAGTTTCCTTGATCAGATCAACTCCGTAAAGCTGACTCTCTTTGAGTTCTGTCCAATACAATGGAGTTCGACACTTTCTGCCGCACAAGGCCTCATAAGGTGCCATCTTCAAACTCGTTTGAAAACTGTTGTTGTAGGCGAACTTTACCAATGGCAGGTATTTTTCCCAGCAGTCCTGAAATTCGAGGATGCAACATCACAATATATCCTCAAGAATTTGAATCATCCGCTCAGACTGACCATCAGTCTATGGGTGAAAAGCTGTACTAAAGCTCAATCTAGTACCCAAGGCTTCTGGTAGCTTCTTCCAGAATCTCGAAGTGAATCTCAGGTCTCTGTCTGAAACAATCGATAGCGGTACCCCGTGTAATCTCACAATCTCAGATATAAACAAGTCGGCCAACTTATCAAGTGAGTAATATGTCTTTACCATGATAAAATGAGCCGACTTTGTCAACTTATCCACCACAACCCATATAGCATCTTTCTTTTTTTGGGGTCAATGGTAATCTTGTCACGAAGTCCATAGTAATTTTGTCCCACTTCCATTCTGGGACCATCACTTGCTGACATATCAAGCATTTCGATACAAATTTGGAAATGTCTCTTTTCATGCCGTTCCACCAGTACATTTTCTTCAAATCATTGTACATTTTGGTACTTCCAGGATGAATAGACAAATGGCTATCATGTGCCTCTTGCAAAATTCTCCGAATAATTTCATCGTTCCTCGGTACACATACTTTGTCTCTGAACATCACAAATCCATCAGAACTTATATGAAAATTTGATTCGATGCTCGACTTACATTGAGTTCTTTTAGCTTGCAAGTCACTATCATTAGTCTGAGCATCATAAAGTTCCTGAAAAAATGTCGACCTAGCCTTTAGCTCTACCAAGACCAATCCATCATAGCCTTCAATGCAGACAAAGGCGACCATATTCGCCTTTTCTGGGTGGAAATCAATGATCAACTCGTAATCTTTAATTAATTCTAACCATCTCCATTTTCTCAGACTCAATTCTTTTTTAGTCATCAAATACTGCAAACTCTTGTGGTCTGTGAATATACGACAAGTCTCACCATATAAATAATGCCTCCAAATTTTCAAGACAAAACCAATGGCAGCAAGCTCTAAGTCCTGCGTCGGATAATTCTTCTCATGTGGCTTCAACTGCCACGAAGCATAAGCTATCACCTTACCATTTTGCATAAGCACACAACCCAGTCCATTTAAGGATGCATCATTGTAGACCACAAATTCTTTTCCCGACTCGGGTAATACTAGAACTGGAGCTTCAGTCAGCAATGTCTTCAACTTCTCGAAACTCTGCTAACACTTTTCTAACCATTCAAACTTAACGTCTTTTTGTAGCAACTTCGTCATTGGAGTTGCTATCATGGAGAATCCTTTCACAAATCGTCGGTAGTAACCTACTAAGCCCAAAAAACGTCTAACCTCAGTTACATTTTTAGGGGGTTTCCATTCAACGATAGCAGAGATCTTACTTAGACCAACTCAAATGACATCACCCAAAACAATATGACCCAAAAACCCTACCTCTTGAAGCCACAACTCACTTCTTCTAAACTTAGCACACAATTGTTTTTCCCGTAAGGTCTACAACACAGTCCTCAGATGCTTCGCATGCTCTGTCTCATCCTTGAAATAAATCAAAAATGTCATCAATGAACACAACGACAAACTTATCCAAGTATGGCCAGAATATTCTATTCATTAGGTCCATAAATACGACCGGTGCATTCGTCAACCCAAACGGCATGACAAGAAATTCATAGTGGCCATACCTCGTTCTGAAAGTTGTCTTAGGCACGTTTGATTCCTTAACTCACAACTGATAATAGCTGGATCTCAAGTCTTTCTTAGAGAATACAGTGGCTCCCCTCAAGTAGTCAAATAAATCACCGATCCTTGGCAAAGGATACTTATTCTTGATAGTTACCTTGTTTAGTTGCCGATAATCTATACATAGCCTCATTGACCCATCTTTCTTCTTTACAAATAGTACGGGAGCACCCCAAGGCAAAAAGCTCGGCCTAGCAAAACCTTTATCCATCAGTTCTTGCAACTGTGCTTTTAACTCTTTCAGCTCGGTTGGTGCCATCCTATACGGAGCAATAAAAATAGTAGCTGTTCCTAGCACCAATTCAATACCAAACTCTATCTCTCTATCGTGAGGTAATCCAGGTAATTCCTCTAGGAACACGTCTAGATATTCATATACTATTGGTACAGACTCAATCTTCAACTCCGTTTCCTTAGTTTTCAATACAAAAGCAAGGTAGGCTTCATACCCTTTTCTCATATATCCTTGAGCCATCATTGATGTGATTACAATTGGCGGTGTACCCAAATCTCTTGAATCAACCCGTAGAACCTCACCATCTGGGCACTTCAATTCAATATATTTGCTACCAAAGTTTACAATTACATCATGCAGGGTTAACCAATCCATGCCAAGTATTACATCAAACTCATCAAATGGCAACAACATAAGGTTAGCAGGAAAACAATGACCCTGAATCGTCAAAGGACAATTCTTACAGACCTTATCAACTAGGATTGACTTTCCTAATGGGTTTGAAACTCTAATTATAAATTCTATAGGTTCAATAGATATATTCAGACTAGACACTTGTAACACCCCAAACCCAGCCCAGAAGCTAGGCCCAAATCTGGTGTGTTACATTGAAGTGTTTTTCGAAAACCATGTTTTCATTAGAAACCCTTCTTATTTGAAACTTAGTATATTGAAAACTTATTAATTTTCTTCCCAAAATTTATTTTTACGAAAACGTGATGTTTAAAAGTTAAGTTCCAAAAACATAGTGTTTTGAACACAGTTGTTATTTTGGAAAACCGTGATCTACATCTAACAATTATAAAACATAGTAGATAAAATCTCAAAGTCTAAAATAAAAACCAGAATTAAGAGAGGCCTTATTACAACCCAAATAATTAAAAAAATATGCAACAATAAATAAAAAAATCTGAAACATAAGCAATGTGTGGCCATTTTTGAATCCCACGCAACACCGATCCGTCTATCACTGGGGATTACTGCACAGTTAATAAACGGGGTGAGTTTATGAAAACTCAGTGTGTAATCCCCTAGCATCCAAACAGTTAGTCAGAAATAGAATTTAGAACCATTCTAGGCTTGAACCCTATCCAGTAACAGTACAGTCCAATTCAGAATATATGTAGGCCAAACCCCGGTTCATTAACATTTGGGTCTCAACCCATCACAGTCTCAATTGGACCTAGCCCATCTCAGAATCAATATCAGTTGGGCCTAGCCCATTTCAATATCAAACCTATATGAATAATGCATGATAACCCTTCCAACCCTGCACTTTCCTCTGTCCAACCCTACACTACCCGTGGGGAATAAATCACCCACACCATCCCTACACTTACAGTGTTAGCACCGGTTGCAGCACTAACTAGAGTCGTAGCAAAGCTGCTAATATTAGAATATATGGCACAGCCACCAATACGGTTTCTTCCTCCATAACAATATCCCAATCCCAAGCAGTATGTCATGTATGCAGAATGTCATGCACAAAATTAGTCATACAAATCACAGACAAATCAGTCATTTACCCCCCAAGGGCAAAATAGTCACTTTACCCTTTAGAGGTATTTTGGTTATTTTATAAATTTTAGGGTCCCAGCATAGATTACATCCTTATAGATGGTCTACCGTCGCCTTGAGTGACTTAAGTAACCTAGATGGTCAAAACGGTGAAAATGGGCCCAAGGCCCATTACTCGGCCCAAGTGGGCCCACACGCTCGTATGGCCCATTTAGCCCAATTTCTATCACTGCTATGAGAACAACATAGCCCAGTTCATTATTTTTCACTTACCGCAGATTATATTCGTGTGGGGCCCACGAGCCCATTAGGCCTACACGACCCATCGAAGACCAAAACAACCCCAGTATACGAGAACGCTCGTGGTGGCCTCTACAGTCTATCCCTCCTAATTTGTGGGCATGATTTACCACACGAGCGACTGCATGCTCGTGAGTCCTCAACTGCCGAAGTTTCAGCTTTTTTATTTTTTGCCGATTAACGGTTGAGGCAGTGTGATTACACACCTTAAACGAAGTTGCGCAAAAAACCCTCGAGTCCAAAGCCTACACTCCACCAAAAATACTCTTATCAAAATTACCACACCAACACTTGCCTTACTTGCAAGAGTGAGGTTAACCCTAAAGAACTGTTGACAAAGGCTGGATACCACTATTTGACTGAACGAAAATGTGAAATCGGTTGTGGAATTAAAGCAGTCGTCCCTATTCCCGAAGTGAGAATCCAAAAGATAGAGGCAAGGTTCAGTACCCACACGCTCCTAGCCATAAACAGTGGTAAGAAGGTATAAGAGAGATTACTACACCACGACAAGAAAAGAACAGAGAGGGAGACAAACACCTACCGATTGCTCGATAATCAGTTGCAAAAACAGGAAGCAAAGGGAGGGAAAAAGAGTTATGCCGCCACTGTCACAGTACCAAAGGGTGAAAAGGTTATAAGAGGAGAGAAAAGAAAAGAAGAAGTGTTCGGTAAAGGATCAAAAGAAGGGAAGGATGATAAGAGAAGTGGTTAACAGAAGAAAAGAGGTGCAGAAAGAAAAGAGAGACCAGTTATTTGGTCACCAAAAAACTAAAAGAGAGAGGGGAAGATGGAGAAGTCGGCCAAAGATAAAACCAATAGTTAAAACCCGAAAGTGCAAAAAGTGACGGAACTAACTAGTAAAAGTCGAATAAGCAAAATGCCAAAACCTGAAAGAAAACTCCTCTCCAACACCATTCGGGCACAAGAAAAATAATAACTCTTAAGCACCCTTAGCCAAATTTGTCATACACAAACCTCCCCATTCGGCTACAAGTCTCCCAATTTTAGTTTCCTTGATTTTCTCCACAAATCCCTCCTCAATTTACTCTAGTTTCCTCCCATTCAAATTCAATTCAACAACCATGACCAGTTCAAACTTTACCCTTTTACCAAGTCCACAACAACCTTAGGAGAGTTTCAATCCAATTTAACCACTTACCATCCCATGTAGCAAAATAGTTACATTTTTCTTGCAAGGGGATTCGAACCCAAGCCCCCCTCAATAGCTCAACACGCCACTTTCCTCCTTGCCATAACTCTTTTGTGTCACAAAATATCCTTAATTAATTATAAAGTCTATAGGCCAAAGTCCAAATTCCTTTAAAAGAAAAACCAAAATAAATTGCAAGAGCCAAGACTTAAACCCAGGCTCCCTTGCAACCTGAATGACGTTACAACCACTGGACCACATGCTCCCTTGTGTCATTTATTTAACAAAATAATTTAAACGGCCTACTTCCAAGCATCCAGGGTTTTATTCACTTAAAACCAAAATTTTTGCTAAAGCCCAAGTTTGAACCCAAGATTTCTCCAACACTACTCAGGGCCATTAACCCCTAAAGTAGACATTTAATTGTGTCATTCACTTGCACAACTACATTCCAATTCCTCCGATACGTGAAGCCCAATTCTTTTAGGCCCAAATTCGGGGCGTTATAGCTCTACCCTCTTAAAGAAATTTCGTCCTCGAAATTTCCAACTAACCAGTAGTTGCACCACTATGCTTCTGCTATGCACTCTAATTCTAATTTCAAAATAGATAAATAGTACACTATGGATAAAGTAGTACCAGTATTCGCATCTAGAGCGTCTTTGTCTTCTCGGTGGCGTACTGCATAAACCAAAGTTGGCTGCCTCACTTCAGTACAACCAGCACTTTCTCCTGGTGCTCCATGACCCAAACCGTTTTCACCCCTGGTTTGACCACGGCCTTTAGGCGGCTGCTGACCACCCCTCAATGGCTGTACATTACCCATCCAGTAGCTCGCAAAAAATTCAACCTCCGAGGACACTCTCTGAAATGGTGAACCATCGATCCGCACCTTAAACAGGCTCTAGTCTTTTCCCAGCACTCGCCAAGATGACTTCTCCCACAATCTGCACAAGGCTGTGATCACGTAACAGCAGCAGGGGCCCTAACCCAAACTGGCCCTTCCATTCTAGCATTTTTCTTAGCCTCTGATCAGAATTGGAGGTCTCCAAAACCCTCTTATCTATGCTCCTTTCTTTTTCTCGATTCTGACGCTCGGGGCGCTTTACCTCCTCAGCAATCTTAGCTTTCTCTACTAACGCGGCAAAGTCCCGCTCCCTCTGTGGATCTATCAACACTCGAAGGCTGTCTCTGAGACTGTCCTCAAGCTGAGCACAGCGTTCGTATTCAGTCACTACCATTCCTCGGCCATACCGACTAAGTCACAAAAATTATGCCTCGTACTCAAAAATCGATCTGTCACATTGAACCAAATTTAAAAATTCCTTTCTACGAGTGTCCAAATAGCTGGTGCCTACATACTTTCCCTGAAACGTGGACCTGAAGAACTCCCAGGTCAATCGATTAGATGAGGTACCCTCTTTTATCGTAAGCCACCACTGGTAAGCTTCATCCCTCAATAAGGACACAACACCCTTCAACTTTTGTTCTGGCGTGCAGTCGAGGTCATCCATAATTCTTTTCATGGCCTCCAACCACTATTCTACCACACTAGGGGCCACCCCATAAACTCCTCTAAAGATCTCTACTCAATTTGACCAGATTCGTTCTGTAACTGACCCACGGCCCTCAGTAACAGTATTAGACCCAACAGTACCAGCAACCCTTTCCAAAATACGAAGCATCGCTTGGAACAATGCGTCATCCCCAGCAGCTCAGTCGAATGACCCTGTCTCAGCCACTGGTGAAGCCGGTGCTTCCCTCGCATCAACGTCTAGCATGTACCCCGATGCCAATGATCCAGCTCTAGTACCTCCACGGCCTCTACCGCGGTCTCTTGCACCCCTTCTAGTCCTCATGATCACTTCGCGTATAATCTGTTTTAGATATTTTATGCAATTTAGCTCATAGTTTTAGTAATTAAGTAGATGTTTTATGGTAGTAGTAGTTAAGAATTGTTTTCGCAATTGTAGGCTCACTATAGTTTTAGTTTCCTATGGTTTCACAGTTTACTCTAACTAGAGTAGTATGGTCAAATTTCTAAAGTAACCACAGTGTTTCCTATTACATAATAGTTTAAAAGCAAACAACAGTATTCAGAAAACTTACGGATTTGGCGCCGGAGACTCAGTGAACCACACTTTCAAGAAACATCCAGTAAAATAGTTTAAATACTCCAAACCTTTTGAAAAAATTCTTTCAAAAATTCTATTGTTGAAAACCCAACTCATAGTCGAGTTTTACAACCTGGCTCTGATACCACTAAATGTAACACCCCAAACCTGGCCCAAAAGTTAAGCCCGAATCTGGCGTGTCACATTAAAGTGTTTTTCGAAAAACATGTTTTCATTAGAAACCCTTCTTATTTGAAATGTAGTACATTGAAAACTTATTAATTTTATCCCCAAAATTCCTTTTTACGAAAACGTGATGTTTAAAAGTTAAGTTAGGAAAACATAGTGTTTTGAAAATAATTGTTGTTTTGGAAAACTGCGATCTACATCTAACAATTATAAAACATAGTAGATAAAATCTCAAAGTCTAAAATAAAAACCATAATTAAGAGAGGCCTTATTACAACCCAAATAATTCAAAAAAATATGCAACAGTAAATAAACAAATCTAAAAACATAAGCAGTGTGTGGCCATCTCCGAGTCCCTCGCAACACCGATCCATCTATCGCTGGGGATTACCTGCACAGTTAATAAACGGGGGAGTTTACGAAAACTCAGTGTATAATCCCCTAGCATCCAAACAGTCAGTCAAAAATAGAATTTAGAACCACTCTAGGCTTGAGCCCTATCCAGTAACAGTATAGTCCAATTCAGAATATATCTGGGCCAAAGCCCAGTTCATTAACATTTGGGTTTCAACCCATTACAGTCTCAATTGGGACTAGCCCATCTCAGAATCAATATCAGTTGGGCCTAGCCCATTTCAATATCAAACCCATATGAATAATACAAGATAACCCATCCAACCGCACTTGCCTCCAACCCTGCACTACTTGTGGGGAATAAATCACCCACGCCGTCCCTACACTTACAGCGTTAGCACCGGTTGCAGCACTGACTAGAGTCGTAGCAAAGCTGTTAATATCAGAATATGTGGCACAACCACCAATACGATTTCTTCCTCCATAACAATATCCAATCCCAAGTAGTATGTCATGTATGTAGAATTTCATGCACAAAATCAGTCATACATATCACAGACAAATCAGTCATTTAACGCCCGAAGGCAAAATAGTCACTTTACCCTTTAGGGGTATTTTGGTTATTTTACAAATTTTTGGGTCCCAGTATAGATTACGACCTCATATATGGTCTATCGTCACCTTGAGCGACTCAAGTTACCTAGATGGTCAAAACGGTGAAAATGGGCCCAAGGCCCATTACTCGGCCCAAGTGGGCCCACATGCTCGTGTGGCCCATTTAGCCCAATTCCAGTCACTATTATGCGAACACCATAGCCTAGTTCGTTATTTGTCACTTACTGCAGATTGTATCTGTGTGGGGCCCACGAGCCTATTGGGCCCACATAGCCCATCAAGGCCTATCAAGGCCCAGAATAGCCCTAGTACACGAGAACGCTCGTGGTGGCCTCTACAGTCTATCGCCCCTAATTTGTGGGCACGGTTTACCACACGAGTGATGCACGCTCGTGAGGCCTCAACTGTTGAAGTTTAGCTTTTCTATTTTTGTCGATTAACGGTTGAGGCAGTGTGATTACACACCTTAAACAAAGTTGCGCAAATAACCCTCGAGTCCAAGCCTACACTCCACCAAAAATACTCCATTAGTCAAAGCAATAGGATTAACATCCCCTTTCTACTCTTATCAAAATTACCACACCAACACTTGCCTTAGTTGCAAGAGTGAGATTAACCCTAAATGAACTGTTGACAAAGACTGAATACCACTCTTTGATTGAACGAAAATGTGAAACCGGTTGTGGAAATAAAGCAGTTATCCCTATTCCCGAAGTGAGAATCAAAAAGATAGAGGCAAGTTTCAGTACCCACACACTCCTAGCCATAAACGGCAGTAAGAAGGTATAAGAGAGATTACTACACCACGAAAAGAAAAGAATAGAGAGGGAGACAAACACCTACCGATTACCAAATAATTAGTTGCAAAAGCTGGAAGCAGAGGTAGGGAAAAAGAGTTATGCCGCCACTGTCACAGTACCAAAGGGTGAAAAGGTTATAAGAAGAGAGAAGAGAAAATAAGAAGTATTCAGTAAAGGATCAAAAGAAAGGAAGGATGATAAGAGAAGTGGTTAACAAAAGAAAAGAGGTGTAAAAAGAAAAGAGAGACAAGTTATTCGGTCACCAACAAACTAGAAGAGGGAGGGGAAGATGGAGAAGTCGGCCAAAGATGAAGCCAATAGTTAAAACCCGAAAGAGCAAAAAGTGACAGAACTAACTGGTAAAAGCCAAACAAGCAAAATGCTAAAACACAGAAGAAAACCCCCTCCCCAACACCCTTCGGGCACAAGAAAAACAATAACTCTTGAGCACCCTTAGCCGAATTTGTCATACACAAACCTCCCCATTCGGCTACAACTCTCCCCATTTCAATTTGCTTACTTTCTCCACGAATCCCTCTTCAATTTACTCCAGTTTCCCCCAATTCAAATTCAATTCAACAACCATGACCAATTCAAACTTCACCCTTTTACCAAGTCCACAACAACCTCAAGAGAGTTTCAATCCAATTCAACCACTTACCATCCCCATGTAGCAAAATAATTGTTTTTTTTCTTGTAAGGGGATTCGAACCCAAGCCCCCCTCAATAGCTCAACATGGCACTTTCCCCCTTGCCACAAGCTCTTTTATGTATCAAAATATCCTCAATTACTTATAAGGTGTATAGGCCAAAGTCCAGGTTACTTTAAAATAAAAACCAAAATAAATTGCAAGAGCCAAGACTTGAACCCAGGCTCCCTTGCAACCTTAATGACGCTACAACCACTAGACCACATGCTCCCTTGTGTCATTTATTTAACAAAATAATTTAAAAGGCCTACTTCCAAGCATCTAGGGTTTTATTCACTTAAAACCAAAATTTTTGCTAAAGCCTAAGTTTGAACCCAAGATTTCTCCACCACTACTCAGGGCCATTAACCCCCAAAGTAGACATTTAATTGTGTCATTCACTTGCACAACTACATTTCAATTCCTCCGATATGCGAAGCCCATTTCTTCTAGGCCCGAATTCGAGGCATTACAACACCAATCTCATACAAATGTGTGAATACGTCGATCTCGGATCAATTAGGGCAACAACACAAGTGTTAAAAAGAAGAAAGGTACCCGTGATGATGTCAAGAGTAGAGGCTTCCTTTTGAGCGCGTATTGTATATGTTCTTGCCAGGGTTCGAGCCTCTAATTTTGTAGTGTCTTTGGCCGCAACTCGACCGCCACTAGCACTTCCAGGATATCTCGGAGGTCTACCTCTTGAAATAGGAGCACTCAACTTTAGGGCTAATTCCACCTCTTTATCAGTTCGCTCTGGGCAGTCTTTGAGGAAGTGGTCAAGAGAACCGCATCTATTGTAACACCCCTAGCCCAAATCCAACACCGGGACAGGGCTCGAGGCATTACCGGAACTTTACACTTTCAGTATACTAACTTGGATCACAAAATTTATTTGAATTTAAAACCTTTCAATCATGAACATCGCATCCCTTGTATAGGCCTTCGAGACCTATAACATATCGGAGAGCAATGCGGGACAAATACGGGCACGTTCGATTAACCTTGGGCTAATCAGAAAATTTTCCTTAACATAAAGGGACACACGCCCGTGGGCTCATCCCCTGTCCAAAACTTGAGCATTCTGTTAAATTAACATGGCCAAGACACACGCTCGTGTGCTAATTTAGCTTAGAGTTTTAGGTGCAGGGGACACACGGTCATGCCACACGCCCATGGGGATAGGCCGTGTGTCACACACGGAATAGACACACGCCCGTGTGTCTAACCATGTGGACTTTAATAGGCTATTTACCAAGTCATTAATCACCCATTTCTACTTCTTTTTCTTAAAATATACCAAATTCAAAGTAAAATATGATTATACACTTGTAAATGATCTTGATGAAATTAGTTGTATGGAAACCTCATATCATTGGTTTCATTCAAAAAGGTTATTTCCCATCTAGTATTTATGTGTTCTTATGTTATTGTAACAAATTCAAAACTTGGCTCGTTTTTGAACTCATTGCCATTTGAAGCAACCCATCATAATAGAGCATAAACATGCATATAAAGGCAGGTCATAGCCTACTTTCAAATATGTTAATTTCCATGGCCTTGTACAAAAAGATGAATGCATCTTTACATGCCTTCATTTGGCCATTCAAATGACTCAAATGACAAAATACTCAAAACCCTATACATGCCATTAACAAAATAGAAGTGTCTTTATACCAAAGCTTGACTAGTTGATAGTGTGTTGACTCTCCAATCATCTTCCAATCTTTATGAGTCTTCAAGCTCTGTAAAATAGGGAAAAGAGAGGGGGTAAGCATTTTCATGCTTAGTAAGCTCAAATAACCGGAAAGTAAACTTACCGAGTAGTTAGCATACATCCATATTTAATTCATGAAATCACCCATTATGAAATGATTTCCTATCACATGCACTCAATCAATGAGTTAGTCACATAATCATGTGATTTATATAGATGAGTTCGTCATTCATCATCTTGTTAGCATACGTTATATTAACCCCGTTGAGTTTCTAGGAAATCTCGATGGAATACCCGTATCCGTCAATTTTCACAAATGATCATTTTACATATACGCACTCCCATGAAGCTCACATTTCATGGCGGAATTACTAGTCCAAGTTAAATTCCCCACATCATGAACTCGTAAGGTGATGTCGGCATTACCAGTCCAGGTTAAATCCCTTATAGAGACAAACACCCTTAATGAGCTCGGATCTAAATTACCAGTCCAGGCTAAATTCAGACCCTAATCGGATTACCCGTCTGGGCTAAATCCATAGCGCACACATATTCTTCGGGAGGCTTGATCATTCAAGAAACACCCGTTCAGGCTAGATTCCTCTTCATACTTGAGATCACGGATTGCCCGTCTGGGCTAAATCCTTACTGCAACACATGCAGGATCTTATTCTACATGTAAAACATGGTTTATCCATCAAATTCCCTTTTTAACCTCAACTGAGACGGTTATCAACAATTCATTATCAAGAATGCATTTCATACATTTTCATGTCATCAATAAATGCCAATATCATGCATTCATAAATCATGCAATTATACATATTAGGGGTTTACTTTAAGTTATCCGAACTTACCTGGTATTCTTTTCGGGATTGTGTTTCGATTAGTTCGAAACCTTGCGTTTACCACGATCAACCTCCAGAACTTGTTCTCGGGGTCTATAATAGCAATATTAACTCATTACTACCCCACATAATACATTTCAAGTTTAATATGCACCCCCGGTCCAATTGACTATTTTGCCCCTAATCTTTGACATTTTTACAATTTAGTCCCTAAGCTTGTATAATGAAACACATGCAATTTCTATCTTACCCATGCCTAACCGAACATTTTTCCTTTTTATGGTAGCCCACATTATCCATTAATTTCTCATTTCTACCACACATTTATATCTTTTGCAAAATGGTCCCTATAAGGGTTTCTCATGAAAACCAGCTTGGAAAATATGCTTAACACATATTAATCTTTCATATTCCTTCATAATCCATCAAAATACCAATAACTCATGCATGGGTAAATTTTTGAACATAAACTCTAGCATGAAATATGGGTAGAAATAGGAAGAGCAAGCTATTGGGATTTCAAAAATACAAAGAACATGAAAAACGGGGCTTAGGAACACTTACTATTAAGCTTGAAAATGTTGAAAACCCTAGCTATGGTGTCTCTTCAATTTTCGACAGCCATGGAGAAGAAAATGGCTGATTTTGGCTTGATTTTTTCCATTTTAATTCTTTTCTTTAAAATTTCATCCATGCAAGCCCATTTTTGTCCAAAAATTTAGAATTTGGGAAAATTGCTTTCCAAGACCTTCTAATTCATAATCTAAAGCAATTTCATATGAATTGCTTCTAGAAACTAAGTTTTGCAATTTATTCAGTTTAGTCCCTAATTTCCAATTAGACACCTTATGCTTAGAATTTCTTCATGAAACTTTAACACATGCATATACTCATATTCTAGGCCTCATAATAATCATAAAATAAGTATTTTGGTGTCGGATTTGTGGTCCCAAAACCACTATTCTGACTAGGCCCTATTTCAGAATATTACATCTATAGCACGCGCCACTCTTCATCCAGCACTCTTTGAAGTGGAATTTATTGCAGCTTTTACACTTCGACTTTTGGTCATCTACACTCCCCACGCTAGTCACCATCAGGGAGGAAGACTTTTGGTTACATCGTTAAGAGCTTTTCACTCTACCCGAATATCCTACCAATGAAGTGAAGCGTTCATGTTGGCTCCTTGATTTCTTAGTAGGAAATGAGAGTGTCTTACTACTGGACCTCTTGCTCAAAACTCGAGCTTCTCTCTTAGCTTGCTTTCTTTCATTATTGAGCTCATCGGCCTTCTTGGCCCGATCAGCTAATGCAGCAAACTCTCGAATCTCAAGGATCCCAATTAACAATTTGATTTCCTCATTCAGATCTTCCTTGAAGTGTTTACACATTTCCAACTCTTTTTGAACCCACTCAGTCGCATACTGGCTTAGTCTTACAAATTCCCTTTCATATTCTGATACAGTCTTATTTCCTTGTTTGAGTTCCAGGAACTCATTTCACTTCGAGTCTAAGAACCTTTGACTGATGTATTTCTTCTTAAACTCTGCTAGGAAAAATTCCCAAGTGATGTTTTCCTTTGGCACCGTTAAAGATACAGCCTTCCACCTATTGTATGCAGTATCCTTCAAAAGAGATACAGCACACTTTAAACACTCCTCATGCGTACATGATAACTCGTCCAATACTCGTGTAGTGTTCTCGAGCCAGAACTCGGCTCGTTTAGCATCATCATCAATCTTAGCTCTAAATTCTCCAGCCCCATACTTCTTAAGCTTATCCACCAGGGCTTTACGAATTCTTACAGGTACCATACCTGTGGCACTTCCTCATCAGGTCAATTAGGGGGCGAGAGAGGTCGTGGTATGTTAATAATCCTCAAACCACTCATCCATCATGTCGAAGAAGGCGGCTCTGGCTTCTTCTCGGCCTTCGGACATAGGCCTTCAACTACTACTAGAAACAGCTCGTTGTACGGAAGCTAGAGCATGGCTCTCGGCTCCCTCAGACTCATCTTGTGCTTCATTGGATTACATTCACTATATTTAAAGATAATTAAATAGTTAGGAGATGTCACACTATCAACTTCCGTATAATGGCATGTTTATCTAAACTCAATATGCCCTACGGTAGTCCTATAATCGACTAAACTGCAGCTCTGATACCACTAAATGTAACATCCCTTACCCGTATCTAAGACCGAGATCAGGTACGAGACGTTACCAAACACATACTTGATATTTTTGAAAAATACAAGTTATAAAATTTCGTTCCAAATTAAAACCGATCAGACAACATCTTAGTGTCCCTATTATGGGCGTACGAGACCCAAAACATACATTAAGAATGGTTCGAGACTAAACCAAGGACCTAAAAAAACTTTAGAAAAATTTTCTAGGTTAAGCCTCACACGCCCGTGTGGAGACAATGCACACGCCCGTGTGATTTGGGACACGTCCTTGTGGAATTAATTGAATTTATTTTCTATTTCGAACCTACAAGGGTTTTTACATGGCCAAGCACACGCTTGTGTCCCTGGCCCTTGTCTTTCACATGGCCTAGACACGCCTGTGTGGTCGCCCGTGTCCAAAAACCTAGACATTCTGTTCATGATTTCAGCATTTATTTAGGGGCACACAGCCAAGACACACTCCCATGTGCTAGGTCGTGCCCTCCACATGATTGAGACACACAACCGTCTCTCTTCCCGTGTTTTTACTACCATGTATTCTGACTAAAGATTTTAGCTGCAGGGGACACATGGCCGTACCACACGCCCATGGGGCTGACCGTGTGTCACACACGGCCTAGACACAAATCTACCCGTGTGGACCCTTTTTAATCTATAATTTCAAGCCAATGGTCATCCTCATCATTTCCTCACATATAAGAACCTTAATTGCATTTAACATGACCCAAATATACTCAAGGACTATCATCAACG